>NC_136961.1:542496-547496 GCF_032717465.1 Coenobita brevimanus | reverse complement strand
TTAACACGTCTGTAGTCAATGCAAAGCCTCTGTGACCCACCTGACTTAGGGACTAGAGTGACAGGAGAACTCCACTCGCTCTGACAGGGCTCAATCATCTTGTGGTCCAACAGGTAGCCAAGCTCCTTCTGGATGAGAGGAACTTTCACTGGGTTCACACGGTAAGGAGGCAATTTAATTGGCTTTGCGTCTCCAACATCGACATCATGCATCAACACAGTGGTTCTTCCTGGAGTGGCATGGAACACTTGCGGGTACTCCTGCAGTAATGCCGAAAACTCCTGCCTTTCCTTGGGAGGTAGATGAGAAAGCTTAGTCTGGAGATCATTCATGATATCAGGATTCTTCCCCAAACTATCACTCAGGCTCATACTGCATGGGAGAGCTTCACTTGCAGACTCGGGTGGAACAGCTACAGTGCAGACTGGATTATTTTCGTCCCACCTGTGATATAACTTTAGCATGTTGATGTGACATAGTTGCTTGCTCTTTCTACGATCTGGTGTGGCGATGACATAGCTGACATCACTGAGTTTCTTCTCCACGAAATAAGGGCCACTAAACTTGGCTTGAAGAGGTTGCCCATGCACTGGTAGCAGAATCAAAACCTGATCTCCTGGCTGAAAGTGGCGTAACCTGGACTTCTTATCATACCAAGTCTTCATCTTCTCCTGAGCAGCTCCTAAATTCTCTCTCGCCAGCTGTAAAGCAGTGGACAGCCGTTCTTTGAACTTCATCACATACTCCAGCAGGTTGACGTCATCTTCCTCCGACAGCCAGCATTCCTTGAGTAACTTAAGAGGTCCTCTTACTTCATGGCCAAACAGTAGTTCAAAAGGTGAGAAGCCCAGTGATTCATTTCGAGATTCTCTTGCAGCAAACACAACGAATGGAAGACCTTTATCCCAGTCTTTCTGATGTTCCAAACAGTATTTCTTGAGCATCGATTTGAGTGTTTGATGATATCTCTCCAACGCTCCTTGGGTCTGGGGATGGTAAGCTGAAGACGTGATCTGGGTGATGCCCAACTCTTTCAGAGACTGCTTGAAAACATTTGACATGAAATTACTTCCTCGGTCTGACTGTACCTCCTTGGGCAGACCAAACTTTGTGAAGAACCCTAGCATTTCCTTAACCACGTTCTTTGCTGAGATGTTTCTAAGTGGAATGGCTTCAGGATAACGAGTAGCCATATCAATCATGGTCAACACATAAGAAAATCCTGAAGATGTCTTAGGAAGAGGGCCCACAATATCCACCAACACACGGGTGAAAGGCGCCTCAAAAGGAGGAATGGGAACTAGAGGTGCAACCTTTTCGGTCTGATTACACTTCCCCACAACTTGACAGGTGTGACAAGACTTACAATACCAGGAAACATCCCTGAAGATACCTGGCCAGTAGAAGTGTTTCAAAATGCGTGCCACAGTCTTCCTCACTCCAAGGTGTCCTGCCAAACTGGAATCATGAGCCACTCTAATGATATCCTGCCTACAAACACGAGGGATGACAACTTGATGTACAACCTCCCATTCACAGTCGGCTGATGCTGTTGGGGGTCTCCACTTCCTCATAAGTACTCCTGACTTTACATAATAACAAGTAGAAGCACCGGCTGACTCTTCTTCACTGTAAGCAGAGTTAGCTAGACCTTTCAACTGAGGGTCAGCAACCTGCAACTCAACCAACTCTTGACGAGACAAATTATCAACACTACGGGGTACTGCCTCATCTGGTGAGTGGTCCAAATTAGCAAGAAAAGTGTCAGCTAGGATAACATCATCATCATCATTATCCTCTAAATCACCAGTAACTTTAGACTTAGCCCTAGTGACAGCACATGCAGGGAACACATCAGGGACATCACAATCCTGGGACGCAGCCACTGGCTCACTAGACAACTGAGGAGCTGGACACATTTGACTTCCACCAATATCATTTCCAAGTAAGAAAGTTACACCTGACATTGGGAGTGTCTCAACCAACCCAACCATAACAGAACCATTAACAAAACCAGACTCTAAATTCACTCTGCACAGAGGGACAGAGAAGTAATTATTCCCTACACCTTGTAAGATTACAGTTTCATCAGAGGAATTAACATTAGAGCCTAGAACACTGGTCAGCATAAGGGATTGGCAAGCACCTGTATCACGATATATTTGAACTGATTTCCTGTCATTACTGTCCAGAGGACTGACAAAACCATCAGACAGGAAATTAGCACATGAACTCTTGAGAGTGTCACCCACGTTACTGCTCAAAAGAGGAGCTCCATCATGAGAATTTAAGTTACCCCTCAAAGCAGGTTCAGTTAACTCAGTTAAAGAATTCTGGGAACTCTCAAGAGTGGACACTAGACCAATTGACTGAATATTTAAAGACTCCTTTTTGTTCACATCACGCTGTCTCCTGAAACATCTCTCCGTAGTATGACCAAGCTTACTACAATAAGTACATTTACTTTTCTGAAATCTAGAGGTGAAGCTGGTATTTACTTCCTGAGAAACATCATCTTTATTCTCTTTCCTGTTACCTGTACTCTGAGTAAAGGCAACGTACTTACTCTCAGCTTTCCTTCTTTCTCTAGAATATCTTTTGTGAGTGAGAACATACTCATCAGCTAAAACTGCAGCATCAGACAAATTATCTATTCTTTTCTCATCAAGATATAGGCTTACATCTTTACTAATACACCTTTTGAAATCCTCCAGCAAAATCATCTGCTTAAATTTACCAAAATCAGAATCCACATTCTTAGAATTTAACCACTGCTCTAACAGATCTTCTTTGATTTTTGCATACTCAACATGGGATTGCTTATCTTGCTTGTAAGTTGTCCTAAATTTTACTCTATAAGCTTCAGGAACAAGCTCATAGGCCTTAAGAATCAAGCTCTTAACTACATCATAATTATCAGACTGATTCTGAGGCAAAGATGCATAAGTTACTTGAGCTTTACCGGTGAGAACAGTTTGAAGGAGTACTGGCCAATACTCCTTAGGCCAATTAAAACCTGTAGCTACCCTCTCAAACAACTGAAAATACTTTGTTAAATCAGATTCATTAAAAGGAGGGACAAGTTTAACATTTTTAGCCACATCAAAATCATCAGAGCAAGATGATCCAGTTCCACCTTGTTTCATGCAATACTCATGGTCTGCCTGAATCCTGGCAAGTTCAATTTGTGCCTGAGCCTGTACCTGTGCCTCTTCAATACGAGCATTTGCCTCATTAACACGAGCCTCCTGCAGGGCTAGCTGTAACTTAGCTAATTCAATCTGTGTTTGCTCATTTGGAGGAGTTACATTAAACAAGCTTTCATTAATCATGGCAACAATTTGATCTTTAGACTGATGAGAGCGAACAACAAATCCCAATTGTTGAGCAACAGTCTTAAGTTCATTCTTTGTTCTGTTTTCTATATCACACACTGTTTGCACATTTGACAAAAAGTCCTTGGCTTCATCAAGTGTAGTAATAGTAGACATAATTAATAAGAAACAGTCACAAAATATCAAGCAATATCCTTATGATAATATCCTGAATATCCTGATATGAGGTCGCCAAATTTATGTTACAGAACAGAGAAAGATAATGTACACTTTAAGTGAGAATACGAAGAGTCACTACTGTCCCGTAAAGTTCCAGGTTCAAAACAAAAGAGTTAGGTAAAATTACAAGTTAAAGTTTAATGCTCAAACTAACAACAAAACATTCAGGACTCATAAGGATAATGTAATGGCAAATAAACAGGTTAAATATATGGTTAACTGCAATAGCCTCTATTAACACGAAATTAGCAAGAGTAAATTTATCTAAGTCAGCCCTGATAAAATGAGATACCAGATAATGCTCAGTGAATGCAAGATAAATTATTACAGATACAAACTATTATAAAAAATGACTGACATAAAACCCAACATTAATCACAAAGACCTCACCAGGCCTAAGAACCAACCCTATGCTACACAGCACAAGAAAAAATACAACAGTTATACTCAAATTACACACAGCTGCTAGATGTTTGGAGATTTCTTGAGCACTCACAATAATAATATCTGTACAGGGGAGGACAGAGATGTGAACAAAATGAGGAGCGGATCTAAGTGGCAACGATGCAGAGACTGAGCTCATTATATAGGGGCCAGCAGAGCCTGATACAACTTGTAAGAAGGACGCGCAAATGAAGCCATGGGGACAAAGAGCTGAAAATCCCGCAAAGTATAACAGAGAGAACGACTTAATCTACTATAACGGTAGAAGGGGGGGACTGAGGCAGAACACGCTCGTGATCAAACATGCAGCAACTGTGCGTTAAAATTACACAAAGGATGATGAAATCATAGGCTATGTAACAATACATACACACACATACCTGTACACACGTACATAAGTAATGCACACATGAACATAGGTAGCCTATATGTATCTATATATATGCATATGACAGAATGAATAAATAAACTAAAACAAACAATAATCAGCAAGCAATCCAGCGGTTCCCTACAGTGGCGGGGGCCTGACCCCCCTCCCTCTAGAGGGCGTCGAAGGAGACCCCGTCACTGCCCCGTGAGGGACTTGCCTATCCTAGCCCTAACAGCGCCTGCCCTTCCCGCCTCCTATAACAAGGCCACTAAGGACCCCCCTAATGGCAGTGCCCAAGCGACACCCCCTCAGGGTTCGGCTTGGTACTAGGGCAGGGACTCTAAGTGGCAGACAGGAAGGCCAGCTGACACAGCAGCAGAAGAGCAGCGTGGTGAGACTCAGCACAAGTCACACAAGTCGCTGTGAAAGTCGTCGGACCAACAGCGATAATAAAGTCTACGGAGATGTCAACCCATGTTTCACTGTCTCGGTGACTGGGGCAGCGGTAGGACCATCGCAACTGCTGGACCGGAACTGACGAGAGAGATGCGTACAGGAGAATGTTGATGTGTAATGGACGGGATAAATCAAAGCAAGTGTAAGGCAGCTTTATGATACCGCTGATAAGGCTT
>NC_136961.1:519996-537496 GCF_032717465.1 Coenobita brevimanus | reverse complement strand
GTTGGGTGTAATTCCAAACATTTACCAAAATAATCTACCCTAACCCTGGAAAAGCTCTGAACTACCAATATATATATATATTTTTTCATCTGCAAATTTGGCTGCTTCTTTGAGGCAGAGATTGCTAGGATTAGTGGGTGAGAATTTGCCACAATTAGAGGATGAGAATTTGCAATTATTAGAGAAAATTAGCAAGAATCAGAAGGTGAGAATATGCTAGAATTGGAGGATGAGAATTTGCAAGGATTAGGGGGGTGAGAATAAACTGTACCTGATGACTATTGGATAACGCAAAGATTACATAAAGCCCTCACCAGTGCAGGCGGTGGGCATGTCTACTGTGGCCAATACCCGCCCACACATATCATGCCCGCTGTAGTAGAAAGGCAGGTCAGGCTCCAGCAACACCTTCAGCTGGATCCCCATGCCCGTAGCCCCTCTTACAAGACGCCCGGAGAACATCAAGTAGAAATAAGGCACCGAGGTAAGGACGGGCCAAGATTGTTTACATTAAGCAGGTCAAGTAGTGGTTTCGGGATGAACGTTTCGGCTCCCTCTCTAGTTTGTGCTGAATGTGCGTCTTATATTATTTTCTTCTATATCATAGTTGTTCATCACTCATTTTTCTGTTTATTTCTTTTTTACCCAAGCCGGTTTCGAGGTAATGGCTTAGGTACAGCTACCGTTTTGTTTCGGCTCATGGTGGATGTGTCTTTATTACTTTTCCTTGGTATAAGCTGATTAATTGGTTGATTGATTGATTGAAATGTTTATTGTTGTAAAGGCATACAAAGTACATATGCAACAGAATAAGGTGGAAGGTCCTACCATGCACACACCTCCTTCAGCAAAGAGAGATAAAAACATGAATTAGCAAAAATACTTGATCAGTATATTTTGCAAACAAATTATAGCTTGAAAAACTAATGATATAGCAGCAAAATTGTCTATACTATTGCAATAAAAACTAAATACGTTTGCTTGTACTGTGACGTCACGAGCATAATGGGAGCGGGGGTTTAAGAGATGCTGAGGTGAGCGACGATTTCATTCTTTAATTACGGTGTTATTGTGATTATTATTAGTGCTGTTCTCATGCTTATATATTTATTACCTCCTTGTGGTATTATGTACAAGTATAGATGGGTGATATAATGTATAATTATTAGCTATGAGGACATACGACGGTGTGTATTCCCAGGTGACCAAGATGTCCTTTTAAACCCAGGTACTGTAGGGTGATGCAGTTAAATCCCCAAATATTCGTGTCATCCATACTTAATTAAGGTTGAATATGGTCCCAGAGATGAGGAATAATGAAGATTAATATGGTCGAAGATATATTTGCAAACATTTTGAGACGGCGTTTTAAAAGGTTATAAAGATGTTTACAGTGGATTAAAGGCCGCGGAATCCCTTTAACTAGGTAGGCTGATGATGGTGCTTTAAATCTCATAATATTTCTGTCATCCTTTTTTTTAATGGAAGTTTTAAATCTGAATAGGGCAAGCGTTGGAAATTGATATGGTTGGGGATTTATTAGATGATGTGTAATTTTCTGTATTTTGAAAGATAAAATATTTGTTTACATTTTTATTATAGACTGGAAATCCTATCTTTTATAGATGCTGCTGGTTTGAATCTCATGATATTTCAGGCCTCCTGATGTAATGGAAGGTCTGAATATGGTACTGCACATAGGCAAGCATCAGAGATAAATATGGCTGGGGATTATTAGACGATATAGTGTAATTTGGGACATTTGGATGTTTAATAATTAATCTAGTGGTCAGAATGCCCCTGTTGAAGTGGCAGCTTTTCCTTGTCTGCTTCCAAAGGGACAACGAGGGTTTTTGATCCCTTAGTGCCATGAAGAGAAGTAGGCAGGTCATCCAGCATACCAGTATGTGTACAGTTCTCACCTAGCCAGGCCTTGGGACCCAGCACCTCAAAGGGAAAAATGGGATTGTCTGATGCTGTTATTTATCCTGCTGCAATACCACAGTAGTTCTATCTATCTATTGCCAGACGCCTCAATCCCGTTTGGGGTGGCTACAAACAAATCGCCTCCACGTCGCCCTGTCCCCCGCCATTTCACTGCCCTGCTCCCAACTCACACACCCCTCTCTCATATACCTCTCCACCCCATCCCTCCATCTCATCCTCGGCCTCCCCCTCCCTCTTCCCCCCTCCACCTCACTCACATACACTCTCTTTGTCAGTCTCTCACCCTCCATCCTCTCCACATGGCCAAAGCACCTCAATAGTTAATTAGATTATTTCCTCATTCCTGAAAAGTTTTCAGTGTGGCAATAGCAGAGCTGGGCACCTTCACAGTCACTTCCGCATCTGCAAATAGTGGACTGCATGATTTCAGTTGCAGAATTACCATTGCGACAAACTCATCTGAAACTTGTGGTATTGCATTTTTGAAGTACAGTACTACTGCAATCGCAGTCCTGTCACAGTCACCCATGTGGTGGTCGGTGTTATAACTATCAAGCTTGAACAGGATTCCTGGCCAGCAGCGGCGACGGGCGAGGCGTTGCTGTGCCAGTTAGCAGTAGGGATGGGCATTACCAGGAGAATTTAATGATTTGATTTGATACGATACGATATACTATAAGCCAGCATGGCAGTAAATTTTGTGGCACGCAGAGCTAATCATGCATAGTTGTTCCACAATTTGACAGATGACGATCTTAAGGGCTAATGGAATGGTGATCACTGAAAATTCTTTATGGTGTTACCGAGTTATTATCTGCAAAAGTAAGCACATTTCTATGAATTATCAATTTAAGATCTATGGACTGCATTCTGCTGCTGGTCAGATTGATTTTCATGTGTGGAACAAAGGCTCTCTTCCTTGTAATATTATTTTTGTAATAAAGGATATGATTATATTATTATAATATTAGTATTGTGAGATTTTCTGACTCTGATACAAAATAAAAAGTGATAGATATACACTTGAGTATACATCAGTATGGTACCTTACAAATTATGGTTCTGAGCAAGATATATGGTACCTAACAAATTATGGTTCTTAGGAAGATAATTGTAATGGGTAAGTTTTCAGTAAATATACTAAGATACCAGCAACAATTTTAAAGTACATCAAAAATGTCATAATTAGATGATAAATACAGTAAATCACTACATTACCAATCAATTTACCTGCTGTTTGTGCACTTTGTACTGAATATTGTGAAACGGGATTGTGGTTGCAGTATTGAGGTAGCGAAATTGCACATTCCAAGTTTATTGCGAAATTGTGGTAGCAGAAGGTAAGGGTCAGAGGCTGCGGAATTGAATTTTAGGTTGGAGTGCCCAGCTCTGGCCAATAGCAGCATAAAGCATGTTGCATTGTTTGAAACTTCTGGACATTGGTGGATATGCAGTTGAAGTTTTTTTTTTTTTTCCCTGGTGTGAGGTAGGTTTTTCCAAAGCCGCTGTTTACGGATTAACAGAAATGGGAACCAGCACGGTATTGGGATGGGAATTTTGGATGTACGGTATTTATGGTTGACTGTCGTAAGTCAGATTATTTAGCTACAGGAAGGAGAGGAAGAGAGGCTTCCATGTCTTAATTATTCTAAAAAACAATGAATAAAGTTACTGTAATAATTTTTACAGGAGGAATTTTCTCATAAAATACAGTATGTTTGTCTTAGAAGAAAGGACAAGGAAAGGAGCATTCAGAATGCTCCTGTGTCTTTAATTCTTCTTGCAAAAGCAGATATAAGTTACAACAGGGAATTGATGATAAATATGTTCAAGAGTCCAACCCCTGTACTGCACTGATGATCACTGTCTGATGGCAGTGTGTTTACATTGCAGGCCACAGATGCTGCCACCTCACAATTTTCTCAGGAGTTGAGAGGCCAAATTATCACTTTTGTGGGGTGGACCTGAGCCGCCCACTGCCTCAACACGTTGTGCGCCACCTGTGTGTCTGCCTCAGATGGTCCAGGCAACTCCACTGCCTCTAGCTAAGAAGATCTAAGCCTGGGCCAAGGGAAGGGTACATACAGGCTCCTTGTCAGTTAGAGCTCTGAACCCAACACAGACAACTAGGACCCAACCATTTGCAGTTCCAGACATTCATGGTAATTCTGTTTATTTATTTATTTATGTATTTTTTAAACAAACCTACCTTACTTTCTTTTCAAATGTGCATTGATTGTGTGATGACTGGTGGTATCAGGACACCCCAGTTGCATGAGAAAACGTTTTGGAAATTATACACTCTTTGGTAATTAGATTTTTAGATTTGAGAGGGCTGTGATGTTAATGGGGATGTGTGAGAAAACATGAAGATTTTGTGGATGTGCAAGAAAGCATAAAGGGAATTACTTTGAGATGGTTTGGCTATATGTAGAGGATGGAGAATGAGAGGCACACTAGAAGAGTATGTGAGTGAGGTTGGAGGGGGAGACTGAGAATTAGGTGGAGGGAGAGGGTGGAGATGCAAGTGAGAGGGTGGTGTGAGTTGGAGAGGATAGCTAGATGGCAGAGGATAGGGTGACATGGAGGCGGTTCATTTGTGTCCACCTCATGCGGGTGAAAGCACCTGGTGATATAGTTCCACAATGTACAATAACTTTCAGAAAGTTGGACATGGTGTGGTCAGGATTGCCACTGAATTGAGCTATGGATGGCTGGAACCATTTACCAGCGGCTTTGGGGAAATATGCCATGTCCCATATGTGCAAAGAAACACAGATGTCTTAAAAGTTTCTCCAACCGATTTTGTCTCTTGTCATAATGGATTATAGAAAATGTGAAATAGTGCTACTGTATATGTATCCTCTTTTTTTTTTTTGGCTGATATGTATTAGCAGGTACAGTGTCCTGAATATTTGTATTAATTGTAACAGTAGCTGCAACCTTAGGCACAGGCTTAACACTTTCTTATTAGACATCTGCCATGGTATTAATGCATTGTACATATGTCCTGTTTTTTCCTTAGGCCACATAACAATCATGATTCATGTACATTGTTTTTATACTACGGCCAAATGTAGGGTAAACTTGGTGGCAGATGCCATAATAATGGTGCTTAGCCAGAGTGCTTATCTCTGTAGCTTAAGCCACTGAACCTGTGGTGGGTTATTCATTCACTGTGCTGGGATACAAGGCCACTGCATCAGCCAGGTTACTAAGTAACTCCTCCAGGTGTTATCCAGACTGTGTTAATACTGTATAATGTCTTATACTAAATGGCTGCCATTAATAATTCCCATAACAAAGTAGTGTATGTAGGGGGATGACCAGCAGCTATGTCATGACCAGCCTGGACAGTGACTGATTGAAGAACAGAGTGGGCAGAGCTAAAGCATGAGCCAGTGAGCAATCCTGGCTACCCCCAGAGTGCCCCCCCCCCCTTTCCCAGCATACTTTAAGGGAGTATATGACACTGAGGATATGTCATGGTTTAACCCACCAGGCCTGCCATGACACACCAAATATGTCACTGTACTGAAGGGATTAAGATGCATTTCCTGTGCCATCCAGATGCCTTTCTCCTGTAGGCCATCCTCCTACCTTCAGGAGATAGGGAAGTGGTGGAGGGAGGTTTGTATAGCCAGACAGTTAAGCCACAGGGATTTTATCAGTGCCACCACATGAAGGCATCCCTTTCCAGCACTTATGAATTGATCTGATAATACTGTACACTATTTTAGGTTTTATCAGATAATATTGTACACAAGGTTTTATCAGGTAATACTGTACATTAATTTAGGTTTTATCAGGTAATACTGTACATTAATATAGGTTTTATCAGGTATTACTGTACATTATTTTGGGTTATCAAAAAATCTGTTTCATTGGTATGAGATGTAAGAGGGCATGCAGAGATTTGGGTATGCAGATTTCCAGCTCAGTATCCACTGTAACCATAATGAACATTAAAATATTTGTCATCATTGTCGCCCCGCCTTATTTTCCTACCCTCTGGTGGGGCAAGGCAAGATGCAGAAAGCAAGGAAAATAAAATGATAATGGGAGAACAGATGAACAGCAGACAGTACCCAGTTAAAATAAATGATAGTAGGAGAACAGTTGAACACCATGGCCATTTAAACAATTAGTGAACAAATGAACACCATGCCCAGGTAAAAAATTAGTGGACAAATGAACACCATGCACAGTTAAAGAAATAATAAGAGAATTAACGGCCAGCATCCCCAGGGAAATGGGCCACACATTCATTCATTCACCATTCAATCCTGTGGAATCCCTGCTGCACCTCCTAGTCACACCTTCCTTGTGTAGCTTCATAACCGTGTATCAGAGTCAGTGCTGTGCTTATAACATTTTCCATTTTGTATTTCAGGTCAAGTGGCGATGTACGTGTCGATTCTTCTCGGAATGACTGATGATGATATTGTGTGTTGCTGTGTATGGGGTAAGTGGTTTGAGCAACCCACAGTTGGCTTAGTACTGAGGTGAGTTTGCACATTTGTGAATCTATCAATCTATCTATCTGTAGCCAGACACCTTAATCCTATAAGGTGTGGCCACAAACAAATCACCTCCATGTCTCTCTGTTCCCTGCCATTTTGATGTCCTCTCCCCAGCTCACACCCATCTCTCTCATATACCTCTCCACTCCATCTCTCCATCACATCTTATTTCTCCCCCTCCCCTCCTCCACCTCACTGATACTCTCTCTTTGTTAGTCTCTCACTGTCCATCCTCTCTACATGGCCAAACCACCTCAGTGTATTGCTCCAAATGTTTTCTGTCACATCCACATCATGTATTTCAGTCTTTTAATTCCATATGATGCTTGTGTTTACTTGTTTAAATTTCATACTTTATGCTCACCTTTTTTTTTCTTGATTTTTTACCCTACAGTATGTATGGTAGGAATTGGAAACTTTTTAAAAACTTGAATGTTCTTGTTATTACTCATACAGGATATACAGTAGGAATCAGAAGCCTTTTAGAGTGTCAAACTATTTCTTTCCTTTTTTTTTTTTTTTTTTGTATAACATGCAGGACATACAGTAGGCATCAGAAACATTTTAGAAAGTCAGTTTTTCCATCAGTGCTTAGTGTTAGTTGGAAGTTCATATATGTCAGGACGTACCTCTCTGTAGACTGGCCCAAGTGCCTATTACTCAGACATGGCATCTTCTGTTTCTTTTTCATGTGGAGAGGATGGAGGGTGAAAGACTGACGAAGAGAGTGTATGTGAGTGAGGTGGAGGGGGGGAGAGGGAGGGGGAGGCCAAGGATGAGATGGAGGGATGGAGTGGAGAGATATATGAGAGAGGGGGGTGTGGGCTGGGAGCAGGGCAATGAAATGGTGGTGGACAGAGCGACATGGAGACGATTTGTTTGTGGCCACCCCTTACGGGATTAAGGCATCTGGGAATAGATAGATAGATAGATAGAAAGCATTTTGAAGGCTGCTTTTTATCCTCATTGTTTGCATTATTTTTTCCCTAACTTAGTATTTTTTTGGTTGTGATTGTACGAAATGTTAACCAGATACCTTTGTGTGGTGGCACCAATATGACTGGGTGGCGGAGCTGCCTGGTAACACAAACGTCCCTCACTCCCTTCCCTATCCCACAAAAAAGGGATAGTGGACTGTAGAAGCAGGGCAACTTGCAGTACGTCCATGAATGCAAGGCCTGAGGGGGACTAGGTTTATGATTTAAGAATTGCGAGGAAGGATGGGACTGGAGTGTATTGGTGTTGTGATGGGACTGGAGTGTATTGGTGTTGTGATGGGACTGGAGTGTATTGGTGTTGTGATGGGACTGGAGTGTATTGGTGTTGTGATGGGACTGGAGTGTATTGGTGTTGTGATGGGACTGGAGTGTATTGGTGATGTGATGGGACTGGAGTGTATTGGTGTTGTGATGGGACTGGAGTGTATTGGTGTTGTGATGGGACTGGAGTGTATTGGTGTTGTGATGGGACTGGAGTGTATTGGTGTTGTGATGGGACTGGAGTGTATTGGTGTTGTGATGGGACTGGAGTGTATTGGTGTTGTGATGGGACTGGAGTGTATTGGTGTTGTGATGGGACTGGAGTGTATTGGTGTTGTGATGGGACTGGAGTGTATTGGTGTTGTGATGGGACTGGAGTGTATTGGTGTTGTGATGGGACTGGAGTGTATTGGTGTTGTGATGGAACTGGAGTGTATTGGTGTTGTGGTGGGACTGGAGTGTATTGGTGTTGTGATGAAACTGGAGTGTATTGGTGATGTGATGGGACTGGAGTGTATTGGTGATGTGATCCAGAGTGTATTGGTGTTGTGATGGGACTGGAGTGTATTGGTGATGTGATGGGACTGGAGTGTATTGGTGATGTGATGGGACTGGAGTGTATTGGTGTTGTGATGGGACTGGAGTGTATTGGTGGTGTTATGGGACTGGAGTGTATTGGTGATGTGATGGGACTGGAGTGTATTGGTGGTGTTATGGGACTGGAGTGTATTGGTGTTGTGATGGGACTGGAGTGTATTGGTGTTGTGATCCAGAGTGTATTGGTGTTGTGATGGGACTGGAGTGTATTGGTGATGTGATGGGACTGGAGTGTATTGGTGTTATGGGACTGGAGTGTATTGGTGGTGTTATGGGACTGGAGTGTATTGGTGTTGTGATGGGACTGGAGTGTATTGGTGTTGTGATGGGACTGGAGTGTATTGGTGATGTGATGGGACTGGAGTGTATTGGTGTTGTGATGGGACTGGAGTGTATTGGTGTTGTGATGGGACTGGAGTGTATTGGTGTTGTGATGGGACTGGAGTGTATTGGTGGTGTTATGGGACTGGAGTGTATTGGTGTTGTGATGGGACTGGAGTGTATTGGTGTTGTGATGGGACTGGAGTGTATTGGTGTTGTGATGGGACTGGAGTGTATTGGTGTTGTGATGGGACTGGAGTGTATTGGTGTTGTGATGGGACTGGAGTGTATTGGTGTTGTGATGGGACTGGAGTGTATTGGTGTTGTGATGGGACTGGAGTGTATTGGTGTTGTGATGGGACTGGAGTGTATTGGTGTTGTGATGGGACTGGAGTGTATTGGTGTTGTGATGGGACTGGAGTGTATTGGTGATATGATGAGAATGGGTAGATTGAGATGGTTTGGGCATGTATAGAGGATGGGGGATGACAATTGGGTGCGGAAGATGAGAAGTGTGAGTGTTGGGGGTAGGGTTGAAAGAGGCAAACCGAAAAAGACCTGAGACAAGATCATGGAGTATGACTTCAGGGATAAGGGACTGAATAGGGAGGTTGCCGGAGACTGAGCAGCATGGAGAGGCACCATTATTATAGACAAAGGCTAACATATACAAATTAATTCACCAGGGAACAACTGCCATCCGTCACCAGCTCTTCTGCCATTACTGATCCTTTGGAAGTTTAATTAGAATAACAGAATGGCACAGTTACATAACATAAAAATTAATGCATTCTCACAAGGAATCTGTGTATTAGGATTGATCATGGTACAGTATAGCTGATGTTTTCCATGTACTATAAACTAAACCAAGGGCCAAAACCAACTAATTACACACACACACACACACACACACACACACACACACACACACACACACACACACACACACACACACAATGGTATCACAGTCAACAATGATTACCTTCTTTCCCAGGCTGCATGGAGGATGATGATGTGGAGTGGCATGCAGGACAACTACACCTCCAGTACAAGACCAGGAGTGCCAGGGGTGTGTTCAGGTGAAGGAAGAGTCCACTGGTATAGCCTACAGTACATTATTCTTATATTCAAGGGCAGTATGTTCCTTGGGCAGCCTTGGACAGCAGCTGTATGGCTGAGGTGAGGGAAGTGTGAAGGCTCGGAATTTACTGTCTTACTTATTGCAGCCTCTCGTCCATATTCTCGTCAGTTGTGGAAGCTCCCTAACTCCTTTTCCCAAGCAATTTATTTTCCTTATTACACCTTACTGTTGACTTCTGTGTTACATAAATCCTCCCAGTATCACCATCTCTCTCTGTCTATGGCCCGACGCCCTAATCCCGCAAAGAGTGGCTGCAGACAAAACGCCTCCAAGTCACTCTGTCACCCACCATTTGACTGCCCTCCCCCCAACTCACTTCCCCTCCCCCGTATACCAATATCACCATCCTCTGCATAAATATTGTGCAAAAGGCTGTTAACTACCTCTATCCAAAAGTACAGTGCTAAGGGAGAGGTGTTAGGGAGTTTCCTTTATCAGTGAGAATGTGAACCCTATTTGAGCTGTGATTTGCTTTTCCGGGAAAGATAAGGAAAGGAAAGTGTTGAGTCTGTTTAAGTGTCATTCATCCTGCTAGAAAAATAGTTGCAGAGGAAAATTAATGTAAGATGTATTAGTTATTTGTGTGAAGAACAAGGAAAGGAAAATGCTGAACCTTCTCATTTGTTATTTCTTCCTTCAGAAAATAATATGAGTTTTGAGAAGGTTTCATTCATAAATATGGGTAAGAATCCCACCCCAGGCTGAGACTACTGCACACTGCAAGCTGTCTCATATGCAAGTGTGGTATGATCCGGAGGGGGCCTTGGCTAGTGTGTGTGTAGTGTAGGAGAAGGAAGGCACCTGGACAAGACTACCACTATGCAGTATGGGATATCTCTGCACACTACAAGATCTTTCTCATATGCAAGTGCAGTATGATCCTGAGGGGGTCTTGGCTAGTGTGTGTGTAGTGTAGGAGAAGTAAAAGCTCAGAAAAAGACTACCACTGCACACTACAGGATATCTTTGCACACTACGTGATCTCTCTCATATGCAAATGCAGTATGATCCTGAGAGGGTGTTGGCTAATGTGTGTGTGTAGGAGAAGGAAATGCACAGGACAACACTACTACTGCACACTACAGGGTATCTCTGCACACTACAAGATCTCTCTCACTTACAAGTGCAGTATGATCCTGAGGGGGTCGTGGATAGCATGTGTGTGTGTAGGAGAAGGAATGCACAGGACAAGACTACTACTGCACACTACACAGCATCTCTGCACACTACAAGATCTCTCTCTCATACATAAGTGCAGTATGATCCTGAGGGGGTCGTGGATAGCATGTGTGTGTGTAGGAGAAAGAAATGCACAGGAGAAGTCTACTACTACACACTACAGGATATCTCTGCTCACTACAATATCTCTCTCATATGCAAGTGAAGTGCAGTATGATCCTGAGGGGGTGTTGTCTAGCATGTGTGTGTGTAGAAGGAAAGCACCAGGACAAGACTACTTGTGCACACTACAGGATACTCTGCACACTACAAGATCTCTCTCTCATACATAAGTGCAGTATGATCTTGAGGGGGTGTTGGATAGCATGTGTGTGTAGGAGAAGGAAAGCAGCAGGACAAGACTACTACACTACAGGATATCTCAGCACACTACATGATCTCTCTCATATGCAAATGCAGTATGATCCTGAGAGGGTGTTGGCTAGTGTGTGTGTGTAGTGTACAAGAAGGAAATAAACAGGACAAGACTACTATTGCACACTGCAGGGTATCTCTGCACACTGCAAGATCTCTCTCATACACAAGTACTGTATGATCCTGAGGGGGTCTTGGCTAATGTGTGTGTGTAGGAGAAAGAAAGCACCAGGACAATACTACTACACACTACAGGATATCTCTGCACACTACAAGATCTCTCTCAATCATACACAAGTACTGTATGATCCTGAGGAGGCCTTGGCTAGCATGTGTGTGTGTGTAGGAGAAAGAAATGCACAGGACAAGACTGCTACTACACACTACAGGATACTCTGCACACTACGAGATCTCTCTCTCATATTCAAGTACTGTATGAGCCTGACGTGGTGTTGGATAGCATGTGTGTGTGTGATGTGGGAGGGTGAATACCGTACTACAAATTCAAATCCAGGGCCTCAGGTAAGGGGTTGATGATGGTGAGGACATTGGGTCAGTATTTAAACTTTGCTCGGTTACTTGTTGGTGGCTTCCTGTGCATCAGTTTTGTTTATGGTCTTTAGTTATTTATTTATTATTTATTTATTTAGTTTAGTTATTATTTAGTTATTTATTTATTAATTAGTTATTTACGGTCTTCAGTTTGTTACACCTTTATTGCTTTCTTCTTTGTTATATAAATTCTTCCAGTATTGCCACACTGCATAAATGACGTATATACTACCTATTGCCAAATGCCTTAGTCCCATACGGGGTGGTCACAAACAAATTGCCTCCATGTCGCCCCGTCCCTCGCCATTTCACTGTCCTTCCCCCAGCTCACCCCCCCCCCCATCTCACATACCTCTCCACCCCATCCCTCTGTCTCATCCTCAGCCTCCCCCTCCCTCTCCCCCCCTTCACCTCACCCACATACACTGTCCTCGTTAGTCTCTCACTCTCCATCCTCTCCACATGGCCAAATGATGTATTGGAGGATATTAACCAGTCATATTGAAAAATAAATCACTTAAGGAGTCTCCATAACACCTCTTTGTTAGTGATTTCTTTGTGGATATGGCTGGTTAATATCCTTTTATACGTTATTTATGCAGAGTATGGCATTATTGGAAGGATTTAGGTAACAGAAAGGAGCAGTTAAGTGTAAGAAGCAAAATAGATCACTTAGGGAAAGGTGTTAGGGGAGGAATGGAAATATGTAATGCTGGACAATGCTGGCACAGAGTCGTCAGCGTACTTATACTTATGACTGTAGTATTGTGGACACTAGTGTTGACCCAGTCAAGTATGATAAATAATGAGACTGTGAGCAGTGACTTTCGAAATACAGTATTGTGATCATCAGAATTCAACAGACATTTCAGAATATTGCATAAGAGTTTCACAATTGTTCAACCAAAAAGTAATTAAATATTCATCCATCCATCCATCATCCAATCCTGTGATGCCCCATGAGGAGCATAGGAGGCTGGGGCTAGGCAAGTTGGTGCTGACATTTTAAGATGGGACTGTCCAAAATAGCATCTGTATCTGTGTGTATTGAAGGTGTTTATCTGACATTCCAGTATTTTCGCTCATTAATGCACTGCAAGATGGTTTATACAATTAGGAAATGTACACAGTATTTTGAGAAGTTTCATGAGTGTTGGAGATTTCAAACACTGGATATTGCAAGTCATTTCTCTCTGCATCGATACTTAATTTACTGAAGTGAGTGAATTAAGTTTTTTATGTCTCTCTGAACACTTGACCAAACAAGTATCATGCATAATGGATCCAGTGATTCCCTGCATCATTTAACACTTTATTTTACCATAGGTGTCCCCCTCTTATACTGTATCTGATAATTGACTTGAATCCCAGACCTTTGATGTACACAGTTTGTTGTTTTTATCTTAGTGGTCTTTTACAGGAATTTTAATTCTGTCTGTCTGTCTGTCTCTCTCTGTCTCTGTCTGTCTGTCTGTCTGTCTGTCTGTCTCTCTCTCTCTCTCTCTCTCTCTCTCTCTCATAATTTCCTTTCTCTTATTGATTTTCTTGGCTGTGTTGTGTCTTGCCCTTGTGTTGTTTTTTTAGTTTACTTTGTCATTTCCTCATCTGCTGTTGTCATGTCTAATATTTATCAGTCTATCCCTCTGTGGAGTCTGTACCATGTGGTGTGTATGATTGGCACTACACTTTTTTTTTTTAATGCAAAGAAAAGGAACCAAAGGCTAGATATCAAAAAAAAAAAAAAAAAAAAAATTGTTCCTTTCAAAAAATAGGAAAAAATTGCCATCTCCAACTTGAATGTTGATCTGTAACAAGGAAAAAAACAAATGTTTCTAGTCACAAAGAAGTGCAGTGGAGGGGATGTTGTAATGTCGTTATTCTGCCATTGAGCTGTGAAAAATAAGCTGCAAAAGATAATATTTTCCACCTAACTAAAGTGAATGAACTGTAGGAATCCATTATTAAAGTCAGTTACCCTATTTTATTTGCCATGAGATGATATAATATATCTATCTACTTATAGCCAGATGCCCTAATCCCTTAAGGGGTGGCCACAAACAAATTACCTCCATGTCACCCTGTTCCCTGCCATTATGCTGCCCTTCCCCCAGCTCACACCCCCTCTCTCATATACCTCTCACTCCATCCCCCTTCTCTCATATACCCCTCCTCTCCATCCCTCCATCGTGTCATAAAACCAAGGCTACATTACACTACAGTATACTCTTTATTATCATTATTATATCTTTATTATCTGTCAGCATTGTGGTTAAAGAAAATATGTTTATTATTATTTTTATTATTATTATTATTATTATTGGAATACAAATGTGGGCGATTGTGTATGTGTGCGCCAACGCAAGATCGTGCTAGAAGAGTGAGAGAAGAGTTCTGGACAAATGTGGAAGTGTGCATGGAAAAGTTTGGAAGGAATGAGAGAGTGTTTTTGATTGGTGATATGAATGGTAAAGTTGGGAATGTGAAGGTGGATGGAATAGTTGGTGAGTGGGGTGTGCCTGCTGAGATAGATGAGAATGGGAGTGCGTTAGTGGACATTTGTGCTGGGAGGGGGTTGGTGATAGCCAATACCCTCTTCAGGCATAAAATGATCCACAGGTATACATGGCGAGTGATGAGAAGGGTGGGTGGTGAACTGAATGAAAGGAAGGCAGTGATTGATTATGTGTATGTGGATGAAAGAATGCGAAGATGTGTAATGGATGCAAGAGTTTATAGAGGCTGGGGGAGTGGACTTTCTGACCACTACTTGGTGGTGGCCAGAATTAAAATTCAAGTAAGATGGAGGAATAGAAGAAGGGAAAGACGAGAGGAAGGAGTAGTTGCAAGGAGAGTGGAAAGGTTACAAGAGGATGAGAAAAAGGCAGAGTATAAGAGAGAAGTGGAGGAACGATTGGGCAAATATGAATTGGAGCAGATGGGAGACGTGGAAGGTGTGTGTAGGATATTTACAGAAGAAATATGTGCAGCATGTGATGTGGTGTGTGGAAGGAAGAGAAGACGGAGGGGGGTGCAAGGAACAGCGTTGTGGACTGAAGAAGTGAAACAGGCTGTGGCACAAAAGAAGAAAGCATACAATGAATGGATGAGAAATAGGGACGTGGAAGAAGTTGAGAGGCGGAAGAGAGAGTTATATGTAGAAAGAAAGAGAGAGGTGAAAAGATTAGTAAGAGAGAGTAAGAAGAGAGTGGATGAGGAATTTGGAAGGAATTTGAGTGTAAAGTGGAGGGACTGTAAGAAAATGTTCTGAAAAGAGGTGAAGAGAGTAAGACAGGGTGGAAGTGAAGTTAGCAGGGGAGTGAAAGATAAAAATGGTAGATTACTAGTGGAGAAGGGAGAAAAAGTGAGCAGATGGAGAGAACACTTTAAGGAATTGTTGAACGTAGAGGATGGAAGTAATGCTAGTATAAGTGGCTGGGGAATGGCTGGGAGAAGGAGGGATGTGAGAAGACAGGATGAAATCAGTAGGATAGAAGTTGTGGAAGCAATGAAGAAAGTTAAATCGGGGAAAGCCCCAGGAATTGATGGAGTGTATGGTGAAATGCTGAAGCATGGGGGAGAGATAGTAGTAGAATGGATGTGGAAGATGTGCGGATTGGCCTGGGAGGAAGGTAGAGTCCCGGAGGATTGGAAGTCAGGTATAATTATTCCCTTGTGCAAAGGAAAAGGGGAAAAAGAAGTGTGTGGTAATCATAGGGGCATTTGTCTTCTTAGTATAATAGGAAAAGTGTATGGTAGGATACTTATTGACAGAGTTAGAGAAAGAACAGAGAAATTAGTTGGAGAAGAACAGGGAGGCTTTAGGAAGGGAAGAGGTTGTGTAGATCAGATATTCATTCTTAGATCTTTAGTGGAAAAGTTTCTAGAGAAGGGAAAGAAGTTGTATGCGGCTTTCATGGATTTGGAGAAAGCATATGACAGGGTGGATAGACAAGCATTGTGGAAAGTGTTAAGAATATATGGAGTAGATGGGAAGTTGTTGAATGCTGTGAAGAGTATGTACGATGGTGCGAAGGCTGCAGTGCGTGTGGATGGTGAACTAAGTGAATTTTTCTCTTTGAAAGTTGGTTTGAAACAGGGATGTGTCATGTCTCCATGGTTGTTCAATCTGTACATGGATGGGGTAATAAAAGAGGTACAAGGTAGGGTAGTGGATGTTGGAGTGGCCCTGGTGAGAGAGGATGGTGTTTGGAAACTCCCTGTACTGTTGTTTGCAGATGATACTGTGTTGTTGAGTGAAGACGAAGGGGAGCTGCAGGGCTTGGTGGATGAGTTTGGGAGAGTGTGTAAGAAACGGAATCTAAAGGTGAATGTAGGGAAGAGTAAAGTGATGGTCTTTGAGAGAGGTGAAGTCAGTGAATGTATAGCGAGGTTGGATGGTGAGGAATTGGAAAATGTGAGTACGTTTAAGTACTTGGGTAGTGTGATGAGTAAGGATGGAGGTTTGGAGGGTGAATTGCTTGAAAGGGTACAGCAGGGAAGAAAGGTTGCTGGTTCTTTGAAAGCAGTGATAAGAAACAGGGAAGTGAGCATGGAAGTGAAAAAGTTACTACATGACAGTATTGTGATACCAACTCTAACGTACGGAAGTGAAGCTTGGACGTTGTTGGAAGGACACAAGTCAAGAGTGAGAGCAGTGAAAATGAGTTATTTAAGAGGAGCCTGTGGAGTCACATTGAGAGAGGTTGACGAATGCGGATATAAAGGAGCGTTGTGGTGTTGATGTGGATGTGATAGGAAGCGTTATGAGGAACACACTGAGGTGGTTTGGCCATGTGGAGAGGATGGAGGGTGAAAGACTGACGAAGAGAGTGTATGTGAGTGAGGTGGAGGGGGGAAGAGGGAGGGGGAGGCCGAGGATGAGATGGAGGGATGGGGTGGAGAGGTATATGAGAGAGGGGGGTGTGAGTTGGGAGCAGGGCAGTGAAATGGCGGGGGACAGGGCGACTTGGAGGTGATTTGTTTGTGGCCACCCCAAATGGGATTGAGGCATCTGGCAATAGATAGATAGATAGATTATTACTATTATTTTCTTCAGCAAGATTGTGTTAGGTTAGATTTGGTTAAGTTTGGTTATTTTTGGCTGATGTTTTAAATATTTGACTGAATTAGATTAGGTTTAGTTGAGGAAGCATGTGGAGTTATGAGGAGAGACAGACAGACAAATGAGACAGTGCAGAGAGTGTTGTGGTGCTGATGTTGATGTGGATGTGGAGTTGTGGAGAGAAGGAAGTGAAGGAGTGTTGTGGTGTTAGTGTGGATGTGGAGTTATGTGGAGAGACAGACAGATAAATGAGGAAATGGAGTGTTGTGGTGTTAGTGTGGATGTGGAGCTTGTGGATTTGTGGAGAGACAGACGGATAAATGAGGAAATGAAGGCGTGTTGTGGTGTTGCTGTTTGTGTGGAGTTATGTGGAGAGACAGACAGACAAATGAGGAGATGAAGGTGTGTTGTGGTGTTGGTGTGAATGTGGAGTTATGTGGAAAGACAGACAGATAAATGAGGAAGTGAAGGAATGTTGTGGTGTTGGTGTGGATGTGGATGTGTG
>NC_136961.1:244996-514996 GCF_032717465.1 Coenobita brevimanus | reverse complement strand
CAGTAGTCCAAAATACCCTCGGTCCCCTGCGATTCGGAATACAGGACACTCACTGTATATAATTTGCTCTCCTGTCAAACTGTTGTCACTACATTTATAGCTGTATATGAACATAGGAGCAGTTTACACGTTGTATGCTGTTGTTTATTACTAAGTAGTCAGGATGTGCAGTGAAGGGTTAGGGTTGAAAGAGTTCATAAGCATATATAATCACTTCTCTCTGTGGTGGTAGGTGGTGGCAACCATCATCCACTCAGTTGATGTAGTGCTGCCAAATTCTTCCTTCTCATTTATCATTTTTTTTTTCTCCTGTTTCTCCCATCCATCTTGATACTTTTCCTTCTACTTCAGGTGGCTTTACACTATTTTTCCTGTACCCCAGGAAACCATTTATAATGCTGGGTGGTAACCATATAACCAAAGAATGGGGTGATGTGGAGCCTGCTGTGGTGCCCCTGTTAACTGGGTAAATGCAGTGTCCATCCAGGAACCAAACCTCCACACCCTTCCCCTTGGGCCTCACTGGCCACTGTAGGGAAACATTGGTTCACTGCATGGGATGGTCCTGCAGGGGCAGTTGCTTGCCTGCAGTTGATGGGTCTGCTTGGCCACACACACGGTTACTCAACAACTATTAGTACTCTCGACAAACACATGCACATTCTGATGTTTATAGGAAGTCTTGAATGTTATTTTAATAATTGATTACAATAGTATTTCTTGCTGAGAATCCTGATTGATCCTTTATGTATGATACAGTACTTTTTTGCTGAGCATACACTAGATGATTTATGCTGATAGTGTAGGGTAGGTGATGATGATGATGATGATGATGATGATATTTGTTATGCTGGAAAGAACACATTACAGGGTTTGGTAAGTCATAATGATGTGTATCAGTATTAATGTCCACAAGAGTGAGGTAGCAGATTTATGCTGTTAGTGTATGGTGGTGATGAATATATGTGTGTGTACATTATAAGCAAAGAGTTGGCCTATATTAGACAGCCAGTTAAGTCATAGCAGTGAGGAATATTGCTTTGGGTAGTGTGGGTGTAGATGTGGAAGGCTTTGTAAGTGTTGGGTGAGAAATATACTTTATTATAATATTTCCTGTCATGTGCAGTCCATACTAAAGTGCATTCACCTCTCCAGTCTTAATGTCAGGGCTGGATTCAAAGTTATTTAATGTGGCATAGCAGAGTGAGGTGCATAATATCCTTCATTTGTGTGTGATAAGATGTACCTTTGTCCTTTACCTCACATTCAAGCATCTATGAGAGCATCAGGCAGTAACTCTCTTGTCTTGTTTCACGGAGCTCTTTTGTCTGTGTGTCATGGCTGGATTCAGAGATATTTAATGTGATGTAGTGGAGTTAGGTGTATATTAACATTGATGTGTGGGTGATAATGTAAACCTTTGTCCTTTACCTCACATTCAAGCATCTATGAGAGCATCAGTCAGTAACTTTCTTGTCTCTTGTTTCACAGAGCTCTCTTGTCTGTGTGTCATGGCTGGATTCAGAGATGTTTCATGTGATATAGTGGAGTTAGGTGCATATTAACATTGATGTGTGGGTTATGATATGAACCATTGTCCTTTACCTCACATTCAAGTGTATCTGAGAGCAGTAGGTATATAATTCTCTTGTGTCTGTTTCATGGAGTTCTTTTGCCTGTGTTTCGTGGCTGGATTCATAGATGTTTAATGTGATGTAGTGGAGTTAGGTGTATAAAGTGTATCTGGGAGCAGTAGGTATATACAGTAATTCTCTTGTCTCTGCTTCACGGAGCTCTTTTGTCTGTGTGTCATGGCTGGATTCATAGATGTTTAATGTGATATAGTGGAGTTAGGTGTATATTAACATTGATGTGTGGGTTATATTATGAACCATTGTCCTTTACCTCACATTCAAGTGTATCTGAGAGCAGTAGTAATTCTCTTGTCTCTGTTTCATGGAGTTCTTTTGCCTGTGTGTTGTGGCTGGATTCATAGATGTTTAATGTGACATAATAGAGTTAGATGCATATTATCATTCATATGTGGGTGATATTGTGAACCTTTGTCCATAATATCACTTGGAATTCCTCTGTTTTGTCTCTGGATTGGTCTGCCCTGCTTGTGTGTCATGGCTGGATTCATATATAGATGTTTACTGTGATGTAGTGGAGTTAGGTGCATATTATCATTGATGTGTGGGTGATAATATGTACCTTTGTCCATTGTGTCACATTCAAGCATCTGTAAGTCCAGCGAGGGAAAGTTCTCCTGTGTGTGTTATGGCTGGATTCATTGGCCCGTAGTCTTGTCAGTTGAGGAAGCTCCCTAACACCTTTCCCATAGTGATTTATTTTGCTCTTTACACCTTGCCATCCTCATTTGTGTTGCTTAAATCAGTCCAGTTTCACCATACTCTGCATAAATATTGTAGAAAACTATATTAGCCAGCCGTATCCCAAAGTAAGTCAGTAAAGGAGTGGTGTTAGGGAGCTTCTTTAACTGCTAGTAATATAAAAATGTAGTAGAGTGAGATGTATATTGTCACTGATGTGTGGGTGATAGGTTTCTTAACACCTTTTCCATGGTGATTTACTTTCCCTATTATTCATACATCATAATATTCTCATGTATGTTATGTATATGCTTTTATTAACATAGTATTGATCAGTAACATGCAAGAGGATGTCAAGGTGTAAGGTGCTGAATAAGTTGCTGAGGAAGAGGTGTTAGGAAGTCAACAAAGCCACTGACAGTATAACCCATGCACTGGATACTTTTGATAGAGAGATAGATAGATGGGTAGATAGATAGATAAATAGATGGATAGATAGATAAATAGATAGATGGATGGATAGAAAGATAGATAGTTAGATAGATATAGATAGATTCCTGCTTCAGCCACGCTATTCTATGGAGCAAAGGGTAATATAGTAGTAGTGAGGAGGGTTACTGAAGGCTGTATTAATCCATGTTTATCTATATTATTACTGATGCAAAACTCTTCTATTCAGCTCAGGAAAAACACTGCTAAACACACCCCAGTAGTGAGATGTTTAGTGTGTTTTTTCCACAGCGTCACCACACGTAGGGTATTGGTGTTTGCAAGTAGGCGATGTTTGTAGGATGGAGGTAGGGTTTGTGAGGCTTTGAATAATTGTGTGGCCATATTACTGAGCATATTATTGGTGGTTTATATATGTTAAGTTAGGCTGCAGTTATTGTTTTGCATTGTGAGGTATGTTCTTAATATGTGTTCTTAAGTTAGTTTATATATGTTGTTATGTTGATGGAGGGATGGAGTGGAGAGGTATATGAGAGAGGGGGGTGTGAGCTGGGAGCAGGGCAGTGAAATGGCGGGGGACAGAGCGACTTGGAGGCTATTTGTTTGTGGCCACCCCTTACAGGATTAAGGCGTCTGGCAATAGATAGATAGAAGTTAGTTACATGTTAAGTTAGTTTATATATGTTGTTAAGTTAGTTTATATATGGTGTTAAGTTAGGTTTGAAGTTATGTTTTGCAAGAGTTAGGATTGGTGGTGCTGGAATGCGTGACCCATTTCACTGGTGCTGCTGTTGGTGGTTGGTTAGGTAGTAGATGGGTGGCAACCATCGTCCCTGGCAGGCACTACCATGGGAGTGGTGTGGGGACAGTATCCTGGTACCTGGTCTTGCACAACACTCTCAGGCGGGGAACTCAGCCACATTTACACAGCAGTAGAGTCCAGGATCAGACTGCTACACATACACATCTCTTGTACATAACTAAAGTCTATTCACTGGGGTGGGTTGAATATGTTAGCCTGGCACAGCACTCTCAGGCGGGGAACTCAGCCACATTTAAACAGTAGTCATAGTCAGGGGTGAGACTACGCTTAGGAATCAGCTAATCTGAAAGGAGTTAGGGATATTTGTCAGGTTAAAGTAAACACACTATAGTTATGCCAGCTTGAAGAGGTTAGGGATCATTGCCAGGTTATAATAAATGCAATACAGTTGATTGGAATAGGCCATGAACTAAGCTGAAAGGGGTTAGGGATCATTGCCAGGTTATAATAAATGCAATACAGTTGATTAGGCCATGAACTAAGCTGAAAGGGGTTAGGGATCATTGCCAGGTTATAATAAATGCAATACAGTTGATTAGGCCATGAACTAAGCTGAAAGGGGTTAGGGATCTTTACCAGGTTATAATAAATGCACTACAGTTGATTAGGCCATGAACTAAGCTGAAAGGGGTTAGGGATCTTTACCAGGTTATAATAAATGCACTACAGTTGATTAGGCCATGAACTAAGCTGAAAGGGGTTAGGGATCATTGCCAGGTTAAACACACTAACGAGTCAACAAGTGTAGAATGGCTGACGTGTGCCTGTGTAGCCAAGACCTTCAAAATCATATATGTAATGTTGTTCAACGTTTGCCCAGTTTTGTGTGTAATAATTTCTTGTGTTTGGTGCCTCCTTCCCTCATCCCTTAGGTGGAAATTTGAATGATGATGATGATGATGATTATTCCTTGTGTATTGTTATGATAGTTCTCATTTTTTCTGGCTCTGAGTCCTATCTTACCCAGTCTTCTTTGTGGGAATTAGGGTTACGATGATGAAATAATTTGTGTTTGAGAGAGAGAGAGAGAGCAGTACAGTGCAATTTCCAAAATCCGAAATTCAAATATTCAAAAAATACCAGTTTTCCAAAAGGTTCAAGGAAGAGTCATTGTGCCAAAAAATTTCACAACAGAACATATTTGGCGCCAGAAAATGTCCAGGTCTAGTTTCCAGGGTCACTGTACAGTCATGTAAGGCGGCTCAGACTGGACTGGCAGGAACCGTGTACAGTACGTGATTCAGTAATTTTTTGCTCTGTGGGTTTATTCCCATGGATGAGAGAGAGAGAGAAAGAGAGAGTGATTGAGTGAGAGAGAGAGAGAGAGAGAGAGAGAAGGGAAAAAAAAGTGTTTGTTGTTCCATTTTCCCACTTGGCCAACAAAACCGTAATTATGGACTAAATTAAAGACTGGGTACAATTATTTTTCAAAGGAGTACAAGCAGGTGTGTGTCCAGACTTATAACTGATGGCAAAGATAGGCAATTCCAGGCACCTCTTTATCCTAACTATTTCGGATTTTGGGAATTGCACTGTATGGGGGGGTATAAAATGATTAACCTGGGGAAAGCCACATCCAGATCATTATTCTTCCCTTAATCCTTCACTGGGTATTGGTTCTGCCCTCAAGGTTCACATTTACCTTTTCTCCTTCAGTAATATCAGGAGATTAAGATGGGTATAGGAAAATGTAGAGCTTCATAATATTCCTCCTTAAAGAGCAACATAACATTTTTCCTGGAGATAAGATTGGTATAGGAGATAAGATTGGTATAGGAGATAAGATTGGTATAGGAGATAAGATTGGTATAGGAGATAAGATTGGTATAGGAGATAAGATTGGTATAGGAGATAAGATTGGTATAGGAGATAAGATTGGTATAGGAGATAAGATTGGTATAGGAGATAAGATTGGTATAGGAGATAAGATTGGTATAGGAGATAAGATTGGTATAGGAGATAAGATTGGTATAGGAGATAAGATAGATTGGTATAGGAGATAAGATTGGTATAGGAGATAAGATTGGTATAGGAGATAAGATTGGTATAGGAGATAAGATTGGTATAGGAGATAAGATTGGTATAGGAGATAAGATTGGTATAGGAGATAAGATTGGTATAGGAGATAAGATTGGTATAGGAGATAAGATTGGTATAGGAGATAAGATTGGTATAGGAGATAAGATTGGTATAGGAGATAAGATTGGTATAGGAGATAAGATTGGTATAGGAGATAAGATTGGTATAGGAGATAAGATTGGTATAGGAGATAAGATTGGTATAGGAGATAAGATTGGTATAGGAGATAAGATTAGTATAGGAGATAAGATTGGTATAGGAGATAAGATTGGTATAGGAGATAAGATTGGTATAGGAGATAAGATTGGTATAGGAGATAAGATTGGTATAGGAGATAAGATTGGTATAGGAGATAAGATTGGTATAGGAGATAAGATTGGTATAGGAGATAAGATTGGTATAGGAGATAAGATTGGTATAGGAGATAAGATTAGTATAGGAGATAAGATTGGTATAGGAGATAAGATTGGTATAGGAGATAAGATTGGTATAGGAGATAAGATTGGTATAGGAGATAAGATTGGTATAGGAGATAAGATTGGTATAGGAGATAGGTATATAAGATAAGATTGGTATAGGAAAATGTACAGCTTCATAACATTCCTCCTTAAAGAGCAACATAACATTTTTCCTTCAATAAAAGTCCTCAGGAGTTAACTTGACAAAATATCAAGGGTCAGCCAGATACAACAAAAGATTAAACTAAACCAATAAGGTCAGGAGTTAAGCAGTGCAAAAAATACCTGGGTTAAATCATATTGAATATTAAGATTAAATTTGTCCCTGTAGTTAAGAGTCGTTGGGTGTTAAATAGAAAGAACTACCCAAGTTAAATCACAGCCATAAAAGAATTAATAGTATTGTTAACACTTTGACTCCATACAGCTTCTCTGTTGAATAAAATCATGAGGACACAACCAAAACATAGTAATGGAACTAAATTATACCATGGCTGTTGAACTGCTAAGAATTTTGTTTCAGAATAAAATTGCCAGGAAGTAATCCACAGTTGATACAAAGTCAGACAGATGATGTAAAGGAATTGTTAACATTTTACCTGCCATCTACAGGCTGGCTCATATTTAACACTGCACAATCCACTCTGGTGGCCAGTTTCTCTTGTGCTGGCATGGCTAAGTGTTATCAGCATCTACACTGTCTACTTTGCATCATTAATTTCTTACTCCCAGAGCCACACCCACACCAGCAGGCTGAGCTATCCCCTTAACACAAGATATTGGCACATGCTTTGCTGGTGGAGTGCTTTATATGGGTCATCCTGTATATAACAATTATTTTAACTCTATACCATATATTTCTTCACAATAAAAATGTCATAATTTAATGGGAACCAAATACCCAGTGAGGGGTTGGGGGGGGGAGGGAAGAATGTACCTGGATGTGGTTCTTTACATGTACACCTCATGAGATGTTTAGTACAATTATATGTAATGTTTAGTCAGTCAGAGCCTTATAGTTAAAACAGTGTGTGTCAGGGTATCTGATCCCCAATTTTGATCACTTGTCTATCTATCTATCTATTGCCAGATGCCCCAATCCTGTAAGGGGTGGCCACAAACAAATCGTCTCCATGTCGTCCTGTCCAATGCCATTTCACTGCCCTTCTCCCAGCCCACACACCCCTCTCTCATATACCTGTCCATTCCATCACTTGTACACCTGTAAATTTTAAATGTGATCAGCGTGCATCCCAGAGTATGTACAGTAGTCAGCAGTGATATGAGAAGGACAGGTATGGGAAATTATCATATGAAAAGGTCCTTGTCCCTAACCTGGCACACTCGGTTTTAATTATATGGCTGTAAGTCCTCTTTATAGGTCTGGGATGTGTATGGGGAAATTATTATCACTACAGTTACAAATAATAATAATAATTCATTCATTCATTGCCAGACGCCATGTATCCCAGACGGGGTGGCCAAGGGCTTAGAGTTAATTGTTTTACAGGGAGGGGCACTAATCCTCCACCAACCCCACTTGACACGTAGGGATGCCAACAGCATCTGGTGTTCCCAGGCGGTCACCCATCCAAGTACTAACCAGACCCAACGTTGCTTAACTTCGCTGATCGGACGGGAAGCGGTGTACTCAACATGGCATGGCCGTTGGCTTAATAATATTAATAATAATAATAATAATAATAATAAGAGAAATAAAACAATGGTGAGACTTGCTATGTTTTATGACTGACGAGTGGGAGAAGATTCTGAATGATATTAAAAAACAAAAAATCATGCAGTCCTTTAGTGCCTCTTTTGGAACATAGGGGCCCAAGGCTAGTCTGCTTATTTCTGCACAGTCCAAACATTAAGGGGACAGTGGTCATTTATAAAAAGCTGATTTCCCAGTTTCCCCCAGTGTGCAGTCTCAGATGTATTGAAAAGGCAGTCATATTATGGATCACCTCGTCTGATTAAAGACTTATGTCTGATAGAAGAAAAGTGTTAATAATTTAGAATACATCCCTGACTTATAAAGTTCTAATATTTTGGAGAGCGTCTCTTGTATTTTTTAAAAAGTTGCAATACTGTATTTTTGTACATCCCTGTCTGGTATGGGAAAATTTTGACAATTTGGAAAGCATCCCTGACCTATAAGAGGACTGACTGACTGAATTATATAAATAAGTTCTATATTATTGCTTAGTATGTTGATTCACAGCAGATTTATGATCAATTTCTTGCCGTAGCTGTGATTTCTTTTTTTCAGGCCGGATAAGAAGAGGAGAGAGCAGAATATATCCTATGTTTCTCATTTACGAGAAGAAGTAGATCATAAGTGTTTGTGAATCCCTTGTAAGATTTTAACCCTTAACCCCATGTACCCCTTGAGGGTTACATTAGAATAGCTTAAACTGAGGTTCTGTTGAGCTGCTTAAGTTAAATAGGTTCTTGGAGGGAATAGTTTTCAGGGCTTCTAGCCTTTGGTACCATTTGCCTTGCATTAAAAAAAGAAAAAAGTGAATTCACTATCCATCGGCTGTGGATTAACCCAAGCAGTGCGAGGGCGCTGTCGTACTGAAAGGGTTAAATAAATCAGTTAGCCTTAAACTTGGTAATTCATTCCTTGAGGTCACAAGAGAATTTCCACCAAAGCCCTTCAATAATTATTAATTGATTTTCCTTGAGGCAGTCATTGTACCTTGTGACTCTCACTTTCTAATCAGTTTTGGGGCCAGAGCATAATCTGATAATGGTTGAGTAAATATGATATAGGCCATAATTTTTTCTGGAGTTCTGGCACCCCAAAATTGCCACTGCAACCAGCGTAAAACCTCCAGTATTTAAAGTACATAAAATAATCAGTTTTTAGTTATCTCTATACTTAAAGCTCAGTCTGGTTTGCCTCAAAGCTTGTGTGTGGTTTGGGCTTCTGGCTCCAAGGGTGAAGGGGTTAAAGGTTAAAATCTAAACATCTCATGAGGTGTTAGCCTTTATGTTACTTTCTACTGCTCTGTGTGCATGGTGACTGAAAGTTTCATAAAGTGTGTGCATGGAATTTTTATGAAATGAAGAAAATGTGCAAAGAACTGCTAATACTATCATCCTGACCCTGGTGGTATTAGTTGAAGTCCTAGATTCAACTGAACATGAACATGGTAGACTGCAGGCTGAAGGTGCCCTCATCTTGCAGTCACCAGTCACTCCTTGGGGACAGTGAGAAAGTTGAGAGAGATTTTTCTAACCAGGCAGCTCCACTTCCTGTTTATATCAGTGGCATTGCTTGAAGGCATCCATCGTCAGCATCATTCTGATCCTAATTCCCACATATAAAGGCTGAGGTAAGTTTGAGAGACTGGGTAATTAAAAGTAAATATAAAAAGTAAGACCCACCAGTGGCATGTTCAGTGAAATGTACCACACACATTCACACACCATTCTAGGCATCAGTTCTCTGTAGTACTAGCGACCTAACCACCCGAGAAGTCCATTTCTCGTCCAACCATCATCTAAATCCCAATTCCCACTTACGTTGAGGTGAGGTAGTATACAGAAACCTTATCAACAGCATGCTCAATGAAATGGGCCACACACACTCGTTCAAAGACCATTCAGTACTCCAGAAACCCCAGTTATAATCAGAGAACATAAAAAGGTTGATCTATTAGAGTACTGTAATGACCTGTGGAATGGGCCACACGGCAAATCCTGGTTGTGTAAGTCCAGTGAGCCTCAGTTCTGGAGTGGGAGCAAGTCTCCTCAGTTACTATAGTCAGTTTATTTTAATCTGAAGGAACTGGGCCTTTCCCACAGCTCTTCATACTAATTTTTGTGTGTGAAATCCATTGAGCATAGAGTTGGAGGTAGGAATGAGTCTCTATTGTTACTACTGAAATGCCTGGCCATCTTGAAGGTAGTGATGTCAGACTAGAGCAAGTACTTCGTAGGGAGTTATGCTGCTCAACACCACAACACACTCGGATCAATCAGTCCCCTTCTTACATCACACTTTATCCTCACTTTAATGCATTTTCTCGCACTACATCACACTTAGTCACCTCATGCAACTCATTCTCACAACGCAGACTTTGAGTACAACAAAAAGATATCGAGGAGGGTCCTACTCAAGTCGTGTCTTAAGTAGGTTAGGAAGAGTACTTGGGTAATAGCAGTTGATAGGGCCTTGGCTATTTCTGTTCATGTAATCTCTCTCAAGCTGAATCAGAAATGCATGGAAGTAGCATGAATAGAATATCAGATATAAGGTGTCAGCACAAAGACCCAAAGATAGTACAGTATTAGCTTGTAGTGCAGTTTTAACCACTTGACTCCAGTGGCAAACTTATCATTTTATTCTCGCTACTTTCAGACAGTGTTATGTAGCATGGGAGAGTTTTTGAACTTGAGGGGTTGCACAGCATTCATGAAACTGTTAAGTGGAAGAACTGAATAAAGTTGCTTGAAGTGACTGAAGTGCAGGGTTTACATATAGCCATCATTAAGTATTCTACCTTCAGACAGTGTAATTCGGTAAGGGAGAGAGACTTGAGAGGCTACAAATAATCTTTATTAACTAATACAGTAGGAGAAAAAAGTTAAATCAAATCATTGGAGGCAGCAGGAATAAAATTTAATATCAGTAGTGAAGGGATTGAATTTGTGTGTTAGTAGGTGTATCTTAGAATATAAGAGCTTTATATTGTACACATTGAGCTCATATTTTTACCATTAGAGTCTTTACAGAATGACTGAAACAGTTCATTAGTGCTTATTATATGATATTTCATCTGTGTATCATAATACTAGGTTCACATTAACATGGCAGAGATGTCTGACCTCATTGGCAGAATAAGACAGTGCTGTAGTTCTACATCCCTCCCATAAAATTTTGTGAGTAGTTTGATATGCTAATTTTAATCTCAAGTAACAGCTTGGCGTTAAAGATGTAGAGATGCCAGTTTTAAGCCTAGTTAGAATGGATAGACTGTAGGGTTTTGAGTATATTCAAATGTGGATTGGAGTCAGCCTTTCAACCTTACCATTTTTAAGTCTCAGTTGGAATTTCTTCATTCTCAAAGTTCTTAGAGGGTACGACCATTGAGTGCTGTTTCCTTTGCGGTTTATGTTTTTGTACTCGTATTAGAAAAGTTCCATTAAAGAATTTGCATCATGTATCTTTAGTTTCTGTGTCATTCTGTGTTCTAACAGTGTGAAATGTAAAGCTGATATGTTAAAGTCCTGCCATTGGATAATATGGTATTATTCAAAGTATGGCAGGACCTTAAGTTTTTAATGTATGTACTTGCCAGAGGTTGTTCTACCAGGAAGTGGCCTCGTCATCTGTCTTATGATTCCACTATATGGTGTCTTAATCTTTGATCCTTTCAGGTCTTGTTTCGTTCACTTTGTCTTTTTGTTTCTCTCTCCCTCTGTATAAATATGTTTCTCTCTTCCTGTGTATACATATTTCGACATTCCTGTGTGTGTTGATTCATATGTTTCTTTTTCCTCTGTATATTGTTATAGTCATATGTTTCTGTATCATCACTCTCTGTTCCACTGTATTCTGTCACATGTTTCTATCTCATCTCCCTATCTTCCTTTGTACATTCTGTCATGTGTCTTTCTCCTGTACAGTGTATTCTGTTGTATGTTTCTGTCTCTCCTCTCTCCTTTTCTCTGTATATTCTGTTGTATGCTTCTGTCTCCTCTCTCTCTCTGTATATTCAGTTGTATGCTTCCATCTCCTCTCTCTCTTCCTCTGTATATATTGTCATATGTTTCTCTTCTGTATATTCTGTCGTATGTTTCTATCCCTTCACTTTCTTTTCCTCTGTACAGGATAATTCCATCACATGTTTCTTTCTCCTCGTTCTCTCTCTTCCTCTATATATTCTGTTATATGCTTCTCTCTCCTCTCTCTTTCTTCCTCTGTATTTTCTATCATGTGTTCCTCTGTCTCTTTCTCTCTCTCTCTCTCTCTCCCTCTCCCATACTATCATCATAGGTGTAACTACTAGGGAAGTAAAAGTCCTAAGTACAACAGTATACATTTATTATAAACAAGTTTATATATACATGTACAATGTGCTCACCCTTGTGAGTGAAGGAACATACAAGCATAATAAATATAAACAAACAATTACCTGGTTTGAAGTCCTGTGTGTGTGTAGAATCTGAAATAAAATAGTTACCCCTGAAAAAGAAATATAATAGTTACCCCTGAAATATAAGAGAAAACGTATTAGTTGAAGGAACTCATTCACACTGATGTGCAGGGGTGGGGTAGCCTGGCCAGCTCCAGCTGCACCTCCACCAGGGTGTCTGACCCAGTCACTCACCCCAGCCAGCAGGGTGGAGCCCAGTGAGTGGAGGGTGTGGTGGCTCGCGGTAGCTGCTGCTACTGCCAGCCACCACACCCTCCACTCACTGGGCTCCACCACAGCACAGATAGTGGTGGTGGTGGTGGTGGTGGGAGTGTGAGTGTATGTTTGGATGTATGTGTGTGTGGCTCAGTTGCCACACACACATACATCTAGAACACTCACACTCCCACCACCATCACCACCACCACCACCATCGTGGCTGGGGTGAGTGACTGGGTCAGACACCCTGGTGGAAGTGTTGGGCCGGGGGGAGGTAAACCCACTGGAGCTGGCCAGGCGGGGGAAGGGAAAGGCGGTAAAGCTGGGAGGAGGAGAGAGAAGCAATGGGTTGGGGGCGAGATGGGGAAACAGATTGCCCCGCCGGCAGGCCAACCCCGTATAATCCCGTTAGGGATTGGGTAATCTGGCCCTATCTAAACCCCTGCCCACCCTTCCCTCCCCTCCTCCCAGCCCTTCCCCTTCCCCCACCACCCCTGCACATCATGGCTTATATTCCGACTGGTTAAGGACACTCCCTACCACCTCACCCTTGCCAGATTATTTATACATATTGACAACAGTGTAATATGCAAAATAAACCATAAGGGAAGAGGTGGTAGTGAGGCCTTAAGCCAATGAGAATACAAGCCACAACCACACACACACACACACAGAAGGAGAGAAAGGAAGAGGGTAGAGGGAAGGTTGGTGACTCCTGGGCAGCCACTGCTGGGATGTTAGGTTGGCCCCCAGTTGGAAAGAGGAAGGAGAGATGGAGGGAAGGAAGAAGGCAAGGATGAAGGATGGGAAAGGAAGGATTGGGAAGGACTGAGGGAGAGGATGAAGTCTGCAGCCATCTGAAAAGAAAAGAGAAACTGTTAGTACAAATGTTGAAACAGTGTAAAGTTACCCTTTCAGCCTATGTTGTGTCATTTTTTTATTCCTGCTACCCACAGACTTAGTTTAGGAATTATGCCACTCCTACAATCTTAGAATGGTGGTTGCATGACAGTGAGTTATGAGGTACAACTGTCTTCTTGGTTACTAGTCAAATTTACCCTCCACTCTTGACTACACCTGGCCATCAACCTGACCGAAAGGACTTAGGGGTCTTTGGTGAAAACACAGTGACTACAGATAAGCTACAGCCCTCACTAATCCTCTCATTATCAGAAGTCTCCCTTAACCCTATTCGGTGCAACCCTTGGCGATTTCCCACACTTACGACCCTAGTATCGAGAAAAGAATCTTGAGTAATATTATTGGTTTGACGAAGTGAAAGGAACGCATTCGGACACGTCGGCGCCGTTGCAAGGCAAGCGCCGCCAAACATATCGTACCGCACCCGCGCGCACTGAAACACACACACACACACACACATACACACGTTTAACTATTATCAAATTTAAAATTAATGTAAATATCAAATGATAAAATATTTTACCATTCACCAACGCTTATCATGTTTGCCATATATCAAAGCCGTAGGCTATATTTTCAGTCTGAGGGCTGCAGTATCAATAAACCGTTTACTGTTGTCTCTCACACACACACCGTCCGTAACATGGAAGTTGATAGCTTACACATCTTCCTCATCATCATCACCACCCTTCCTCCCTCACACTCACCACCTCCCATCTTCCTCACCACCACCTTCCCTCCCTCCATCACCCTCACACTCACCATTATATTCCCTTCTACCATACTCTCCGTCTCATTACCACCGCTTTTTTCTCACCACCATCTCTCTCTCACTCGCCACCGCTAATACTCTCTCTTTCTTCCTCACCTTCATATCTCCTAAACCCACTTTCAGTGGATTTACTACTAGGTAGACTAGTTGATGGAGAGGTAGCTATTAGTCAAGGAAATCTAATAATGTAAGCATGTAAATAATACCTGGTTATACATGCGAGTATTTTTTTTTTATGCAAGAAAGAAGGAACCAAAGGGCAGGACCTGCAAATTGCTCCCTCCAAGAAAAAAACGACAGCAGAGCCAAATTCAAGATCAGTTCATTTCGAGATGCCTGGACACACTGTGTAGGAAAGACTGGAGACCGTAGGCAGTAAAAAAAAAAAAAACAGAGATGGAGACAATTCCAGAGTTGACCTGTTGCATACATGAATGACTGGACAACGGTTAACTCTTGCATTAAAGAGTTGGACAGAAAAGGGCTGAGTTTGTTGCTAAGACGGGTGCTGCGTGCCTGCTGCGGTGGTGGAGGGATGCAAGCAGACAGTTCAGAGGAGCAGTGACCATTGAAGTGGCGATAGAAAAGAGACTGATGCAACAGTGCCGCGAAGAGACAGAGGTTGAAGGGAGCCAGTAAGAGGAAAGTTAATGAGACGAAAAGTCTCCGACTCCATCCTGTTGAGAAGAAGTGTGTGGGAAGCCTCCCCACACATGACAGCTGTGCTCTACACAGGAGCGAATAAAACCCGTGTATAAAGTCAACAACTGTGCAGGGCCGTGGGTTAGGGCTTCCTGACTAAAACCTCCCTAAGTGAAGAGTTCAGTCCTGCTGTGGACTAAAAATGGAAAGTACATAATGATGATGATGAGAATACTACCATATATTTCTTTCTAATGACTGAATATAATATTTAGCTAAGCGAGTTTCAGCCACACTCAAAAAGTGTGTAACCAGGATACGGGACGAGGACCCAACTCGCCATGTATCCCACCAACCACTTTCCCCAACCTCCTCCCTTTAGAAAGTAGTTATTTATTTTTCAAATGTCATTACAACTATATAATAATGAATTTATAGAAGTAAAAGATTATTCTTATTAATTTTACACGTGTGTGGTGAGGACTGAGTTGGTGCGTGAGGACTGTGTTGGTGTGTGAGGACTGTGGTGGTGTGTGAGGATTGTGTTGATGAGTGAGGACAGTGGTGGTGTGAGGACTGGTGGTGTGTGAGGACTGTGTTGGTGTGTGACGATTGCGTTGGTGTGTGAGGACTGGGTTGGTGAGTGAGGACTGTGGTGGTGTGTGAGGACTGTAGTGGTGTGTGAGGACTGTGCTCGTGTGTGAGGTCTGTGGTGGTTTGTGAGGATTGTGTTGGTGTGTGAAATATAATCTATTCGTGAGAACAAAACAGACTCGACCTTCTCATGGACCCACTTCACGTATAACTAAGGAGTGAGAAACAGGTAGACCTTTATCATACAAATGGATGGCGAGTGAGAAAGGGCCGGGGAGTACAGGAGGTAGATAAGGCAGAAGGCGGTAGATGTACGGGAGATAAATGCTTGAAAAGGCATACATATTGCATAATAAATGCAAAATTCCACATCAACAGCCTTGTGCCTTACCTACCTCCTATTCTGCCTGCCCCTCTGTTGTATAATAAAGGTCTACCTGCTTCTCACTCCTTACAGCTGAAGGAGGTCCTTGAGAAGGCTGAATCTGTTGTCACCAATATATTATATAGGTATTTCTAAATCTGAGTACTGCAAATTAAAATTGAAGGGCACAGAGAAATATTTAGTTATAACCAATTATTCAAAGGGCACGGTAGCTCTATCTGCTCATGCTACGCCCCAAGGAGTATTCAGAGCAATGCAATAACAAATATTCAATTATGAATAGTTATACCCAAAACATCATCAGTATACAGTATAAATCAATGGTTATTCAGTGGGGCAGTCAATCCCAAAATACCGACAAATTAGTCAGTAGACTGTCCTTCTGATGTCAGTTTATTAGTAATTTCCCACTGGTCAATCACTAGCCTATCACTGAGACCTTTGTCGGTCAGCCAGTCAGTCTCTCCAGAAGTCAGTCCCTTGATCCTCTGTTAGTAGTCACCACGAGAAAATGCAGCTGCCAGCCAAAGCTCCGTACATGCGGGATCACCATTAAATTCTTACGAGTAGACTGTTAACCAGGAAACGTGCCAGTCTTTGGATTACTGAATCGCTTAGAGCAGCCTGTAGCTTCCTGGTTAAACACTATATCTCTTGTAACCGGAGAACAAGCTGTTCCCTGGGTAATGCACAGGCACAGTGTGGATATGAGGGGTTAGGTCCAGAGCCTTGCCTGGCGCTTTCAAGGGAGACAGCAGTCAATCAGGCCCCAGCTCCTTCTCTACACTGCGAGACCATGCTTCATTTCAGCTGATCCACCCCCTGTTGCATCGACCCCTGGTAAGTTAAAAAGATCCCGGGTGCCAATTAACTAACAGGGCCCTCAGTGATCCACAGCCCGTCACAGGTCGAAAGAGTAGTAACCGTTAACTTGGGGCTATCCATGCCTATGCTTCTATGTATTTTCCGGCGGTATTTGATCCTACGCACTCGAACATCCTTTTTACTCTACACTTACAACTAATATAAGTAAGCCGGAGGATTCTTATGCTGCAAGATCCTCACCTTCCGTATCTCTATTTACATCTATCATATAAGGAAATTTTTAAACAAAAATATAATCCGTATATAACGTAAACTCAGTCATAATCTATATTCACAGACATGCATATTCATTCTTAATTTCCAAAACAAGACTTTCACTGATTGGGCATGTTACTATAGCATTTCATACATACTTTATTTCAATTCTGATCACAGGTGTGCTTGTGACATACTTGACATTGTTTCGTGGACGATTTTGCTTTGGGGCGATTCTGAGTGTATCCTGGACCATAAAGAGACTCCTGACATGAATGACACTTGTGCTGCTTGCCTGACCTATTCTCATGTGTTACTTCTGGGACGGCCTCCTCTACATCTCCCTGTCCGAGCATCAGATTCATCTTAGCTATTGTATTCCTGGTCAGACCACAAGCCTGAACTTTTCTTCTTTCAATTTGCAGATTACACAATGCCTTCACTAACTGCCAGCCATAGGAGATTGAAGCAATTTTTCTTGGGTCCTGATTATTATATAACGAATAAATTGTCTGTGAATTTACTCTGGCAGTGTTGACAATGTAGCCAAGGGCATTCACTGTCCATCTTCTAGATTTAGTGTGTACTGTATGAAAACTTATTCTCTGATCCATAATGTCAGTGCCTCCTTTAGTGAAATCATACAATTTAAATATATATATATATATATATATATATATATATATATATAATATATATATATATATATATATATATATATATATATATATATATATATTTTCAAATCATCATCCTTGATAATGCCTAATATAGGGGAAACTGTGCTCAGAAGTAACACATCTTTCTTACCTTTGCTTTTGGTGGGTGTTACATAGGATTCAGTGTCATTTCCTCCCCGTGTTTCTTCCAGTAAACTTGGTATGACCTATCTTCCCTTTCTGTGACCATCTCTGGTGGTATGCCTTTCCTAGTAGAATCTACAGTACCTAAGGCTGAGATACATTGTGTTTGAAGCCACTCCAGCAACTCTATACTGGTGTACAATCTATCCAGGCTAATAATCCTACCTCTAAGGTCGACTGAGTCTTGTAACTGACTTACCAGAGCTTTCACTGTTGGGACTGTACCGCGTATGTAGTGTGGTCCTGGCTCTCCAGGTTTACCTGAATATACAGCTGTCCTAAAGGTAAATGGATATCTAACAGCATTAATAGATTTATATTGGAGGCCATAGAGTACGGGTTTGCTCTTATTGTAGTCTGAACCCTATTTGTGTTCTGCACCCATACAACGTTTCATCAGTGGTCAAGTCACCTGGCTCTAACACTGAGCAACAACAATTACTGAACTGTTCAAAAAGCTCCCTGATTGCTGCAAACCGATCGTGTACCCATCTCTGGTGTCTGGTATCAATGTTGATCGTGTACCCATCTCTGGTGTCTGGTATCAATGTTGATCGTGTACCCATCTCTGGTGTCTGGTATCAATGTTGATCGTGTACCCATCTCTGGTGTCTGGCTTCAAATATTGGGTGACCAAACCCTTCCATGAAGAGACGATTATAGCAATATTTATTTTGTCCCAACAAACCTCTTGGATAGAGCAGGCCAAAAAAGCTTTTCAATTCTATGGCATCAGTCATCTTGACGTGTGTTGGTATTTCGGCAGTCAGTATTAGAAATTTCGGTAATTATGCCTTGTGTTAGCATGGGTTACAATACCATCAATCATATTAGATGTTATAAACAACTCCCATGCCATTATTTCTGTATTAGCTGACCTTGCCTCTCCTAACAAAACATCCTTCACTAGGCAATACCTTCTCAACAGGCCTACCTTCTGTATGATTGGTCCATATTATTGACTTACCGATATCTAATTTTCTCTGGGGTTTCTCTAAAATGCAGGTATATTCCCTGAGCTCGTGTGGCAGGACAAATTCGTCATAATTATGTTTGTTCAAGCACTGGTCCAAAGAACTGATTAATCTATTTTTCACCAGTGGCTTTCTGTTTCCGAGTGGTACCCACTCTTCTTCATTTTGTCAACATTCTGATCATCATCTTCATCGTCGCCCTCAGCTACTCTATCCAAGGCAAGGTCATCATCATCATCATCATCGCCAACTACCTCTTCCAAGTAATCTTCGACTGGGTCGTCAACATAGTCGAAAATAAAAGCAATGACTACGTCCGTCGGCACATCCACCCCGTCCCCTAATTAATGCCTAACTAACCGTCGTCCAGCACGCCTACACGAGAGCCGCGAGGTTTGTGTGTGTGTGTGTGTGTGTGTGTGCACATTACAATGCACGTGTGTGTATCTGTGTGCACAATACAATGCACATGTGTGTATCTGTGTGTATGTGTACGAACAACCATTTCATTGGGTATGAGGAGTCATAGAGAAAAAACAATGAATAATACATAGATAATAAAATTAGTGAATGAAATAACTATTTCACTAGGTATGAGGAGTCATAAAGTATGAACAATGAATAATACATAGAAAATAAAGTAGTTTTAATGAAAATAGGAAACGTATCGTACGTCTGGAAGCTGTGTTGATGCCCGTTAGGCTTGCGTAGGCTAAGGTCCCAGATATTTCACTCATCTTCGAGCGTTTTCTTTTTGTTTAGCGCTCTCCACGGGGAAAAATCGTTAATTTTAGAGAAAACGCTCGTTTCAACCCAGTTTTTTCGCTCAGAATCACTATTTTGTTGTGTTTCCAGTAATTTAACAAGAAAATAATCGTGAGACCATGCATTGCTTACAAACTAGAGTTTATTGGTAAAAATTAGTTAGGGCGTATCAAAAATGATACGGGGTGCACCGAATAGGGTTAAGCTGAATCAAATCACCCTGTGGTACCAAGAGTAAGACTTTTTCTGGGGTGAAGTAAGCAACTAATATCAATATAATTATAAAGCTCGTACTCTAATCCTAACCCAATATCACAGGTATGAGGAATGGAAAAATGCAACACAATGTTCTAGGTACCAGAGGAGACTTCATAAGACCTGTTCTTTTGCTATTTATTATCCCTAATACACCTTAACATTCTCCTGTATGCTATTTATGTCATCTTAATATCAATGTACTTTGCTTCAATAACATATAAGATGATACTGAGGTATAATATGTTAGACAAACTGCTAGAGAAGAAGTGTTAAGACATCCACAAAGCCACTCAGAATATGACCTACAGTCCTATGATATAACTGGTAATGACTCACGAGACTTGGGGGATAAGAGTGTATGAGGATGGTATGATGTTGAAACTGTTGGTAGAATGACATGGGGAAGATGCCTGTTGGTCTACTAGAGCTCATGGGCCAGAATGAACTGTGGCTTACATATGGTTCAAATCGTATAGATGACTGGAGATTATTATATCACATACAATGCTACCAGGGGCATACGTCAGTCTCTATCTATCTACCTATAGCCAGACACCTTAATACCAAAAGAGGTGGCCACAAAGAAATTGCCTCCATGTTGCCCTGTCCCCTGTCATTTCTCTGTCCTCCCCCCAGCTCACACCTCCCACTCCCATACACCTCTCCACTCAGTCTCCTACCCTAAAATGTTCTGGACCATTGCAACTTAGTCTTATGCCCCTGTGCTCTGAAAACAGCAACTTGGGATGGGCAGTTCTTCATACCTCATGACTTGAACCTTACCAACTTAGCTAACTTGGCCTAAAACAGCCATTAATCCACCTTGAATACTTAGTTAAAACACTTTATTAACACTAGAATATGACGCTAGTTACCAAAATGTATTACAAAAAGAAGCCAGAACCACAACATCATCTGATTCTGCCAATGAACCGGCCAAACTAAGTCAAGAAAGGACTAAAACCTGGATTAAGTTAAGATCAGAGAGCTACAGTCACCACCCCACTCCACACCAAACACTCCTCTCCACCCACACCACCCGTTGTTTCCTTCCTCACCTCTGAACCTGCATCTTACTGCCCTACCTACAACACTCATCTCCATAGCCTATACTTCCCCTGCTACAGTCCACATTTCACAGCCTAGCACTGGGCACCCTCTCTTCTGTAAAGGGTTGGATAATAGATGGGTGGTAGCAAGAGTAAAACAATACTGATGTCCTGACTGAGCAGCCCCATCTAGGGACCCTACACTAACCAGGTGAGGTAATACACGGTTAAATGATAGATGGACTGCCTAACCCCAGGGGACACACATGATGGGACAGCAGCACGTTGAATGACGCATGGATCGCCTAGCTCAGGGCCCTTAAACTCATGATGGGGAAGTAAAGAGTTGAATGATGGATGGATGGCCTAGCTTAGGGTCCCCCTTCACTCCTGGTGAGGCACTCAGGAGCTGAATGACAGATGGGTGGTGGCAAAACCTGATGTCCTGATTCAATAGTCTAGCTTCAGACTCCTACATTCTTCATGGTATGATGGATGGATGGCCTAGTCTCAGCCTCCTGCACTCCTGAAGGGACAATAAAGGACTGGATGATACACAAATGGCCTCGCCTCGGCCCCCTACATTCCTAATGGATTGGACGATGATTGGACGGTGAAAAGAATAAAACAGAAATGACATCCTCAGGCTGAAGAGGTAAATGCCTATTCCTTTCTATTGTCAAAAACTGGGCAAATATGACTGTAAATCAGATTATCAAAAAATTTATGTATCATACTATATTACTGAAGAAAAACTGGAAGCAACCTAACAATGCTGCCAAAACATGGGTGCTCAACCTTTTTAGTCAAATGGACCAACTTCCTATATAACAGACTTGGTGGGAGCTTCCTACTCAAACAGACTTGGTGGGAACTTCCTATATAAACAGACTTGGTGGGAACTTCCTATATAAACAGACTTGGTGGGAGCTTCCTACTCAAACAGACTTGGTGGGAACTTCCTAAATAAACAGACTTGGTGGGAACTTCCTATATAAACAGACTTGGTGGGAACTTTGCATTCAAACAGACTTGGTGGGAACTTCCTATATAAACAGACTTGGTGGGAGGTTCATATTCAAACTTGGTGGGAATTTCTTATTAAAACAGCCTTGGCAGACTGCACTGCTGCTGTCAACTTTACCTATAATTATACTGGTATAAGTAATTCCATTGTACAGGTGATAACGAGGCACTTCTTATGATGACATGAATAAAATCCGGCAGTTCTGATGCCCACTTGTACAAATGTCCCTCAGTTCCCTTCCAGACCCCTTAAAGAGAGATGATGAACTGCAGGAAGGGGTAAACTCCAGCCTGCAGTCCACTGAGTTCATGTTCAAATGAGCCTGGGGCCACAACAACAACAACAACAACAACAGTACATATTAATATTCAAGTGCTGGTGACTCCAAACCAATATATGATGCAGCATTTTTCACTTGGAGGGACCTGAACATATTCTTCCAACGGATCCAACATGACTGATTGAGCACCCATTCTAAATAATCCTATTTGGCATAAGACAGTACAGGGGTATATATATGTATGTATATATGTATGCATGTAAAGTATATATGCATGTATGCATGTATGTATCATTTAATTTCATTTATAAAGGCTCCAACACACTTGCATGAGTCGGCCTTGGTCACCTAAAGGTGGCTCTCCATGCTGCTTGATTTCTGGCAGCTTCCCTGTTGAGTCCCTTATTCCTGAGGTCACACTCTGTGATCTTGTCCCAGGTCTTTTCGATCTGCCTCTCGCAACCCTACCCCCAACGTTAACACTTCTCACTTTCTGCACAAAATTGTCATCCCCGATCCTCTCCACATGCCCAAATCATCTCAATTTACCTCTCCTCATCACAACACCAATACACTGCAGCCCCATCCTTCCTCTTAACTCATCCATCATAAACCTACCCCCCAGGCCTCACATTAAAGGATGCACTGAACATTCACCTAATTACTGTCACTTCTGTATGTTACAGCCTGCAGATATCCTCTTACTTTACTGTCCAAGTCTCACTACCATGCAGCATTATGCACCTAACACATGCATAAATGAACTGAAGTATGTATGTATGTATGTATGTAATGTATGTATGTATGTATGTATGTATGTAATGTATGTATGTATGTATGTATGTATGTATGTAATGTATGTATGTATGTATGTATGTATGTATGTAATGTATGTATGTATGTATGTATGTAATGTATGTATGTATGTATGCAAATCAACTGTGGAAGGCCGCCTAAAGTCCTTAAATTCAGGTGAAGTCCTTTTCCATTAACTCTTGCAGCTAAGAAACAATTTTATTCAGCACAGGAGAGGCACAGTTTATTGATGGGTTTTATTACTGCTATACTGTTAGTGAGGGATGCCTTCATGGGGTGGCACTGATATGGCTGGGTAACTGCACAGACTGGTTATACAAATGTCCCTCAAATCCCTCCCTGAAAGAAGGTTGGTGGATTGCAGGAAAATGGAAACTTCAGCCTGCAGTCCACTAGGTCCACATTCAGATGAGTCTGGGGTTGCATGAATTACTACCAGTACTATTATGAATGCATCTAACCCCTTCATTTTAAATACTCTCTTTCAAGCTGAATAAAATCATGTACGAGTAAAGGCAGCAAGTATAGATTAAAAAGGGCTTCCCCAGAATCAACGGCTTAATCTTAAACACAACAAAAGCAAGAGACTCTCACCTTGTACGTCCCTTCAAGCACTGAAATATATGGGTGAGCACATATTACATGATGACCCCTTAACAACTCAAAACATTAATGCTACTGAATTTAAAGCATAGATCAATGAGGGCAGTTGTTAAGGGGTTAAAAAATATATACAGAAAAAGCCAATCACATTTCCCAAACAATCAGTCCTCATTATAACTTATGGCTGAATTCAGAAACATCACAAATTTTCCACATAACACTTACTGTAATTTGAGGAGATAATGGCCAAACAGCTCTATAGATACCAAGGCAATGCAAATTTTACAGGTCAGTTCTTCTTATTCTGGACTTCATGGCAAAAATAAAATAAAAATAAAAAGCCAGGAATATTTAATAAACATAATTCTGTGCTGCTGGAGTGAATAGGGGAAAATTGACCAAAGCATGACACCTTTTTAGCTGCAACTGGTAATCTGTACAGTAGGTGGTAAACTGCCATATTGCTTTCATAGGTAGCAAAGCAAATCTAAAGACTCAATTCTTTTATAAATTAAAAATTAATCTTGACTTAATGGCAACAAATAATCAAAATTAAACTCTGGGCTGTTGCAAAATATAATAAACTTGATGCATACATTTGGCACATCAGTTTTTGGTTCATTGCCCAATTAGTATTTTATGTAGCAAGGGAACTTTTTTTCTAAGGCAATATTTCAACAAGTTAATAAAGATTTCATGGCAACTATAAATGATATATATGTGACTTATAATGAGGACTTAAAGTAATGCTGCAGGCCGTCAAATTATTTATAGGTGCAATTACTTGCCTGTGATTGACAGGTCTGCTTGACTAGATAGACTGGGATTACTCAACAACAACTATACACATTTACAAGGAATAAAAACAAAGGTACAGCTTGGACTGTATGAGGGAGGGAATGCCTTCATGTAGTGGCACTGATATACATGGGCAGCACCACTGCCCTTGTTATAATCCTTCCACTCCCTCCATATCCCCCAAAAAGGCTAGTGGATTGCAAGGGAAGAGCAATTTTAGTCTAAAGTCCACAAGGTTTGGGTTAATGACCCAGAGGCCATAACAACAGATTAGCTTGAGCCTGCAGCATTAAGAAGCATGAGAAAAATAAATAATAATAATAATAATAAATGTAGAATGGACGGTATCTTGAAATAGACGTCCATGGAATGCAGATGCTATGAGGAAATGATGCTGAGATGATGCTTGCAGTGAAGGGAGGCAGAATAGATGAAGCTTGTTGTGGTGGTGACACTTCCCAAACTGCTTATTACCTGAAAATATGAAAGACACACCATTACACATAAATAAGGTATCAGCAAACACTAAAATCCATAAACCTTTACATATACAGGTGTCAAATTCTGGGATGGAATGTATTATGTCCTTGTTATTTGTCAGCTTTACTCACCATCCTTGGTGGTGGGGAGCATGGCCTTCATGTGGTGCTAACACTATAACTTCTTCCCTATCCCCCACAAGGCAGATGGTGAACTATCAAAGGGCAGCTGCCTGGATATATAAATGTCGTTCAGTTCCTTCCATATCCCATAAAAGTAAGATGGTGGACTGCAGGAGGGGAGCAACTTCAGCTTTCAGTCCACATGATTCACATTTCAAATGAACCTGGGTCCATGGCTACTACTCTTTGAGGAAACTACAAAAAATAAAGTTTTAAATGTCACAAATGTCACCACATAAAGATGAGTAAGTTTACCAAATATTCAAGAAACACTGGCTATCACAGTCCAAGCTGAGACTCACACTGTTACAAATCTCTCAATATATCCCAGATTTCTTTTGTCCCAACAATTTCCAGCAACTGGTGGACAGTAAAATTACCTGGTTCTGATATTTAGTAGAGCTTCCAGTCCACAGAAACATCAGCTGTATCATGGCCACCCTAAATTTGTCTGTCTGTATATACATATGTATGTATGTATGTACGTAGCCATTGTTGTAATTAGCTAGCTGGTTTTGGCATATAGTTTAGCTTCCAGTCCACAGAAACATCAGCTGTATCATGGCCACCCTAAATATGTCTGTCTGTATATAAATATGTATGTATGTACGTAGCAACTGTTGTAAAGTAATTAGCCAGCTGGTTTTGGCATATAGTTTAGCTTCCAGTCCACAGAAAGCATTAGCTGAATCATGGCCAACCCCAGTACAGGGATTCCTTCAGTGGATGCATGGCATTGAATTACAGGTCTCCCTCGTTTTACGATTGCTATGCATTCCTAGAAAGGCAATCGTAAACTGAAATATCGTAAAGCGAAATTAGGTTTAAATGGGAAAAATAGGGATGCGTTCCTGGACTCGTGTATAAGGGACCCAAGACCCATACAAGTGATCTAATATGCAGTAATAATGATGATGTTTTATGTATTGTAGAGTCGTGCTTGTCTCCCCAGCTTTCTTAATGTTGACAGCATGCTTTATAACAGTTGATACAGTCCACTGTGTAAGACTCATGGAACGAGCGATGGAGTTTGCCCCTCACCTGCTTCGTGCTGCTTCACAATATTAAGCTTAGACTCCAGGGTTAAGGACGTTCTTGCTTTCTTTGGCTTCATATCACCAGCACCAGATGTTGCACGGCGTTTACAAGACATCACGGTGGTGGCACTAGGGGTGCAAAACATGAAGAACAGGAGAAATAATAATATCCTGGGCACTGATGCACACAGACGCACAGAGGTTGTACGCTGAACAAGCATGCAGGTGAGACTGGCAAAAGTGCGGGAAACTGTGTGGGCGGGGTGGGTATGCCACTCAACTCTCAGCTGATCTGCCTGTGAGCGCGGGATTTTCACATGCCCAATCATAAATGCGAGGGAGCTCAATTGTAAAATGAACACTTGGTACTAAAGAAGAAGGATCGTAAATGCGAAATATCGTAAAACAATACAGTGTAAAACGAGGGAGACCTGTATATATGTATATGTTGACTATCAAAGTCCCATTCTAGAATGAGAAGAAGAAGTACAGCATAGATGATGATGATGATGATGATGATAAAGTTCCACTGATATCCAAAAAGCTAATCTGCTGGCTTTCCCTAATTTACAGTATTAGTTATATGGAGAATAACCTGCAATAGCCTATTTAAGCCAAGGGGAAATACCTGTATGTGAATAAAATCACCTGGAGGTAGTTACTCTGAATAAAAGTTTGAAGCTATCACTGCACTAAGTTTAGAACACAATATCTGACATAAAAACTGCCTACCAGAGTACCAATGGTTCCTGAAAGGTTGGTTTGCTACTTTACCCTGATTTACAGTACCACTTACTACTGCTGCCTACTTCTTCCTTCACCATTATCATTATCCTGATTTACAGTACCACTCACTAGTGCTGCCTACTTCTTCCTTCACCATTATCATTATCCTGATTTACAGTACCACTCACTACTGCTGCCTACTTCTTCCTTCACCATTATCAGTCTTTTTCAGTGTACCCTCTACTCTTCCTGTTTCTCCCATCCTTCCTATTGCTTTTCAGTTGTACCCTTCTTTTCACCTCAGGTGGCTATACACAGCGTGACAAGCCTAAAGGTTTCCTGTAACCATTTACAATGCTGGGTGGTAACCATACATAACAGGAACAAGTGGAGCCTACTATGGTGCCCTTTTAACTGGCTGGAGACACAACTGTGGTTTTCATCTGGGAACCAAACCTCCACACTTGCCTGTGCCTCACTGTGGTGAGGTGGTGTCTACCACAATGGAACACTGGTTCACTGTACAGAACAACCTTGCAGGGGCAGTTGCTTGCTGGTGGATGATGGGTCTGCTTGGCCAGACACTATCTATCTATCTATCTATAGCCCGACGCCCTAATCCCGCAAAGGGTGGCCGCAGACAAAACGCCTCCAAGTCACTCTGTCACCCACCATTTGACTACCCTCCCCCCAACTCACCCCCCCTCCCTCATATACCTCTCAACTCCATCCCTCCACCTCATCCTCTGTCTACCCCTCCCTCTCCCTCCCTCCACCTTACCTACATACACCCTCTTAGCCAGTCTTTCATTCTCCATTCTCTCCACATGTCCAAACCACCTCAGTGTATTTCTCCTAATCTTCTCAACCACATCCACATCCACCCCACAATGTTCCTTCACTCCTTCATTCGTCAACCTGTCCCTCCACGTCACTCCACATGCTCCTCTCAAGTAACTCATTTCCACTGCTCTCACTCTTGACTTGTTCCCCTCTTGCAAGGTCCACGCCTCGCTTCCATACGTCAGGGTAAGGATCACAATACTATCATGCAGTGACTTCTTAACTTCCATACTCACCTCCCTATTTCTCATCACTGCTTTCAGTGTACCAACAACCTTTCTTCCCTGCTGTACCCTTTCACGTACTTCATCCCCCAGACACACCAAGGCTAATTAGCAAGAACAACTGTACCAGTTATATGGCGGGAAAATAATAAGATAACCTAGTAAGACCAAGGGGTATTTCCCCTATGTGAATTACATCACCAGTTTAGTCAGAATGTGATGTGGGATGAAGGCCAACTGTACCTAATAATCACAAGCTGCCACTTGATGACCACCAATATTCCAAGACTTCCACTGCATTATTTAGGGGTTTTGAGCCAGTGTAGGTTTATATCCAAGGGGTGCTTGGGGTTTATTGCTCAACTAATGCTACTCAGGGATGAGTGGAGCTGGTCACTCTCATCTTAAATGTTAGGAACAACTTGCCTAACCCCGGACTCCTACGCTCCTCATGGAGCAACACAGGATTAGATGATGATGATGATTAAGCAAAGAACCCATCATCATCATCATCATCATCCTGATCTCCTTACCTGCCAGCAGTGTTGGATGGATGTACACTATAAATGTGGAAGCCAAACTGTATTTTGCTCTGCTCATGGCTTTTCACTCTGCTCATCTACAATGCCCTGGAAAGCAAAAAATACATGTTACACTCTCTTCACAATGTTATGGAAGGCAAAAGTTAAAACTAATAAAAATATTAGTACCGGTAATAATAATAATAATAATAATAATAATAATAATACAGTAAGCCCTCACTATAACGGACTAATTGGGGCCCAACCTTTCTGAAAAACGCAAAATCCCGATAGAAGTGACATCTGGACTTGCCCCTGCTAATCCGTACTTTTTCTGATATATCAGACATTAGTCCGGATTTCACCAATGGTTTTCAAACTGTTTTGACAACCACTGCAGTACTGTACTGTGTTATAACTTCACTACATTAATCAAATGGTATAATATATATAATAATACTGTACTGTACACTGATAAACATTAATCAAATGGTATAATATATATAATAATACTGTACTGTACACTGATAAACATGTCTTTTATTTACCTCATTGTGGTGAACATAGCAGAAGTGGTCAGGCAGTCTGGACTGCTTCTGGCTTTATCAGACTTTTTCCGATATATAGGAATTTAGTCCAGCAGCTCCTCGAGTCTGTTAAAAGCAAATTCCAGTCTATTGAAGTCTGTTATAACGAGATTATACTGTAATAATAATAATAACAATACAGTAATAACAATAATAATAATAATAATAATAACAATAATAATGGTAATAATAATTGTTTCATCTGTATCGTTTATAACGGCTCCAGCTTGCTTGCATGTGTCAGCCTTGATCACTTAATGACGGCTCTCCATGCTGTTTGATCTCTAACAGCTTCTCTATTCAGCCTCTTATCTCTAACATCACACTCTACGGCCTCATCCCAGGTCTTTTGTGGTCTGCCTCTCGCAACTCCACCCTCAACGTTGACACCTCACCCTACGCATCCAGTTGTCATCCTCCATTCTCTCCACATATCCAAACCATCTCCATCAACTCATTCTCATCACAACTCTAATATATCATCACCACCATCATCCAGACCTCCTTTCCCACCCTAGGGCAGGGAAGTAGCAACGTCCAGACAGCCAAAGTCTGTCCAATTCAATGGGCCTTGCTTCCAATCACTCATCATTCATGTCCTCATAATCCTGGCTCCATTTGACAGGGGAAAAAAAAAAAAAAAAAATCACCAAGTTCTGTAGCTTCACATATAGCCTACCCTACCTATCTAACAGAGCCAATCCAAATGCTGTCATGTTAAAAAAGGGTACAACTTTGAAGGAGGGAGGAGACGAGGTAGGCCAAGAACAAGGTGGAGGGATATGGTGGATGAGCGTGTGGAGAAGAGAGGTACCAGGTATGGAAGTTGGTGAGGCTAAGGGACTGACAAGAGACTAAGCTGGCTGGATGAATGCTGTGTGCAGAAGTGCATGACCAGCAACACTAATACAATGAAGCTAAATAACACAGCTACCCTTGTGGCAGCTACAGTGACATACAGCAACACTAATACAATGAAGCTAAATAACACAGCTACCCTTGTGGCAGCTACAGTGACATACAGCAACACTAATACAATGAAGCTAAATAACACAGCTACCCTTGTGGCAGCTACAGTGACATACAGCAACACTAATACAATGAAGCTAAATAACACAGCTACCCTTGTGGCAGCTACAGTGACATACAGCAACACTAATACAATGAAGCTAAATAACACAGCTACCCTTGTGGCAGCTACAGTGACATACAGCAACACTAATACAATGAAGCTAAATAACACAGCTACCCTTGTGGCAGCTACAGTGACATACAGCAACACTAATACAATGAAGCTAAATAACACAGCTACCCTTGTGGCAGCTACAGTGACATACAGCAACACTAATACAATGAAGCTAAATAACATAGCTACCCTTGTGGCAGCTACAGTGACATACAGCAACACTAATACAATGAAGCTAAATAACATAGCTACCCTTGTGGCAGCTACAGTGACATACAGCAACACTAATACAATGAAGCTAAATAACATAGCTACCCTTGTGGCAGCTACAGTGACATACAAACACTTAAAATACTGAGGGAATCAGTAAAATGCAGTACATTCCACACCAACCTGGAAACTACAAAAACGACCTACTGTAATTCTCTTGTTACAACTCAGATTTAAAAATGGAATGACTACTTTTACACCCAGTTAAAGTGAGCACTGAATAATGTGGTGTTCTTTATAAAGACTAAACTTAAATAGTTCACCATTTAGTTTATGCAATTTTAAGCAATTTCTCTTCTATACACATCCATCACAAATGTACTCTTTAGTACTGTACTTCATTATTAACAATGTGTGGGGTTGTCACTTGTACTTTCAGCCATTACCACATCTATGTTATAAGTCTGTTTGGGCTGGGATGGTTAGGTTAGGTTGGGTTATTATAGTGCAGATGCAGTACAAGACAATGACAGTAGCAGCAAAATCTCTCCTAAATTTATTTATATATTAAGTACATAAAAAAAAAAAAAAAAAAAAAAAGCATTTGGAATGGACATCTACTGAAGAGAAAGTGCTTAGAACTACTTAATTTAGGTAATGAGCACATGAATTTTAAAGTCCATGAGTTGGGTGTAATCCCAAAAATTTATGGCTGCCGCCTAATAACGAAAATTAACAAAATTCATAGTAACAGTGAGGCTTTTCCATCTACACTCTGTTCATTTTAACCAGGTATAATACTGCCACCTCTCCAGCTTGAATGCTAAACTCTAACATGGGATTAAACCTAGAACATGGTGCTAGTCATGAAGAAGTGCTGTGGAAAGGATGCAGAATTGTACTAGTCTATTTCTTATTGTCACTCTCACTCCATCACCTACATCTCATACTTAGTTTCCCCTTCCCCTACCCCATTCCATCTCCCTCCCATACACTCTCCTTGTCAGTCTCTCGTTCTACATCTCAAAGTATTTCTCCAGCTTCCTCGTAACCAAGAAATCTGCATAATTTCCATCTCTGGTCCAGCCTCCCCAGGCACCATCGGCCATATACACTTTTACAAACTATCTATGTATATTCTCACATGCCCAAATTAATCTATATTACCTAAAATTATCGCAACAATACACACCTTCAAAATGAAAGCCATCAGTGTCCAGAAAGTATAAACTCAACTTCAGAAGCGACGATTTCACGGACGCCATGTTGAGATGCTTGGCGTCTATACATTTATAAATATTTATTAGCTGGTTTCAATTGGAGAAACTAGAGTGAAATAAATTAGTTTTAACTACTCTAACAAACTACTATAGTTACTTTTACATAGCCATTGAATTTATTTTATTTTTCTTTATTGAATTCAATATTTCGTAAGGCGGATTTAACGTAGCTGATTGAAGTTGTTGTTGTTGTTGTTTTTTACGGGATATTAATATAATACAAATCAGAAGAGTAATGACAAGGTTTATATACTCATAGAATGTATTAATTTATAATAATCACAAATCCTATCCAAATATTTTGCTAATAAACTATTTTCACTTCATATATATTTGCACACGAAAGCATTTTTAAAAGCATTATACCGTATAGATAATAATAACTGCTCCCGCCTTTTTTCCTTCCTTTCCTCCTTTCCGGACTCCTTCCCTCCTCCCAAGAGCGCCGGAAGTGGGACGAGGACAAGATTTCTTAGTGGGGGGTGGGGGGGGAAAAATGAAGATTTTTTTTTTTACCCCCATATATCGCCAAAAGCACTTGAGTACAATTAATCTGAGTATATATACCATGGGATGTTATTCTTCACGGAAGCATGATTATATAATCCGACCATTGAATGAACGAGGATATTTAAGTTTTTAGGATAGTCATTATTTATGTGGCCACGACTTTCAAATAAACACAAGGGTGATATAAATGTTGCTCTGTTGCACCGTTCCCTCCGGTAACTCCTTCCATGGTGTGGCCAGATGAAAAAAGATCCCCCAGTTATCTCTGCTTCAATGTGCACTCCTCACACAATAATCTCTGCATTCCTCCCTCCCATCATTCATTCTTTTTATGTATTTTTCCACAGAGGATAGGGAATGAGAGACTAACTAGGAGAGTGTTTGTGGAAGGGGGGAGAGGCAGGAAGAGACCGAGGATGAGATGGAGGGATGGAGTAGACAGGTATATGACAAGGGGATGGAAGTTGCAGGAAGGGCAGTGAAATGGCAGGGGACAGGGCGGCATGGAGGCTATTTGTTATGGCTACCCCATAACGGGATTAAGGCGTCTGGCTGTGGATAGGTCGATTTTTCCACTTAGGCCTCCCAACATACCCTCTTTTACCAATGCACATAGAGTTTGACTTTTATATATATACTGAATCAGCAAATTCTATCTATTTATCTACAGGCAGACCCCAGAATCCCGTAAGGGGTGGCCACAAACAAATTGTCTCCATGTCGCCCTGTTCCCTGCCATTTCGCTGTCCTCCCCCCAGCGTACACCCCTCTCTCATAATACCTCTCCACTCCATATATACTGCATATTGCACGATCTGGACTTTTAATCCACACTGGCTGTTCTTTTACTTCCCCAACCCCTATCCTGGAAAAGTATCATCATCATCATCATCATCTAATCAGCGTCTAAGGGTGAGTGAGGAATTCAAGGTACGGAAGAGTAACCTAGGCAGCCATGTTAGTTTCCATACTTGATGTAGTGCTGTTTACTTCTTCCTTAGCCTTTATCATTCTTTTTCTGTGCCTGCCCTCCTCTCTTCCTATTTCTCCCATCTTTCTTGTCACTTTTTATTGCTTTACTTTCCTTTACAGGTGGCTTAATATTGAGTGACAAGCCATATGGTTTCCTGTAAGCCAAGAAACCATTTACAACACTGAATGGTAACCATATAAACAAACCATACGTGCTTCCTACGTGTCAACAAATGGGTTGGTGGAGGGTTAGTGCCCCTCCCCATAAAACACGTAACTCAGAGTCAAATGGCCACCCCTTACGGGATTATGGTGTCCGGCAATAGATAGATAGATAGATAGTATTTAGAATTACATCGTATGGGAATGTGACCTAGGGAGCTATGTTAGTTTTAATGGGTGAGTCAAAGTAGCTATGTTAGTTTTAATGGGTGAGTCAAAGGAGCTATGTTAGTTTTAATGGGTGAGTCAAAGGAGCTATGTTAGTTTTAATGGGTGAGTCAAAGGAGCTATGTTAGAGTTAATGGGTGAGTCAAAGGACCTATGTTAGTTTTATGGGTGAGTCAAGGGAGCTATGTTAGTTTTTATGGGTGAGTCAAGGGAGCTATGTTAGTTTTAATGGGTGTACGAGATTTAAATGGTATATGACCTGGGAAGCTATGTTAGATTGAGTGTCAGAATTCCATAGTATTTACAAGTGATCTAGGAAGCTATGTTAAGTCCTTCACCCTCGCCTTGGATTCTGTCACTGAGTGGTTTAGCCCCGGGTTCCTATGCCCCTGCTGGGGGAAAATAGGATTGGATGGTGGATAGATGGATGGATGGATGGATGGATGGATGGATGGATGATGGATGGATGGATGGATGGATGGATGGATGGATGGATGGATGGATGGATGGATGATGGATGGATGGATGGATGGATGGATGGTGGATGGATGGATGGATGGATGGATGGATGGGTGGATGGATGGATGATGGATGGATGGATGGATGGATGGATGATGGATGGATGGATGGATGGATGGATGGGTGGATGGATGGATGGATGATGGATGGATGGATGGATGATGGTTGGATGGATGGATGGATGGATGGGTGGATGGATGGATGGATGGATGGGTGGATGGATGGATGGATGATGGATGGATGGATGGATGGATGGATGGATGATGGTTGGATGGATGGATGGGTGGATGGATGATGGATGGATGGATGGATGATGGTTGGATGGATGGATGGATGGATGGATGGATGGATGATGGATGGATGGATGGATGATGGATGGATGGATGGATGGATGATGGATGGATGGATGGATGATGGTTGGATGGATGGATGGATGGATGATGGATGGATGATGGTTGGATGGATGGATGATGGATGGATGGATGGATGATGGTTGGATGGATGGATGAGTGGATGGATGGATGATGGATGGATGGATGGATGATGGATGATGGATGGATGGATGATAGATGGATGGATGGATGGATGATGGATGATGGATGATGGATGGATGGATGATGGATGGATGGATGATGGATGATGGATGGATGGATGATGGACGGATGGATGGATGGATGATGGTTGGATGGATGGATGGATGGATGGATGGATGGATGGATGATGGATGGATGGATGATGGATGGATGGGTGGATGGATGATGGATGGATGGATGATGGATGGATGGATGATGGATGATGGATGGATGGATGGATGGATGATGGATGGATGGATGGATGGGTGGATGGATGGATGGATGATGGATGGATGGATGATGGATGGATGAATGATAGTTGGATGACTGATGGATGGATGGATAAGGAAGAAAGGAAAATCAGAGGATTAATTTTTTTTTAATAACAGAACATAGGAAGGAAAAACAAATGAATTAAAAAAAAAATAATCCATACACCAGATTACTGGCGTCCTTCATTCATAAAATATCTGTAACAGCTGGACTTGAACAGCTGTAGGTGGAGGTCTGGGGGGAAACAACTCCGGGGAAGCGAGTTCCAGAGAGATGCAGTTCGGGGAATACAGAAGTTGTGCAATATGGCTGAGTGACATTCCAGTCATGAGCGCTGCCAGATGCCCGAGAATAAAAGGCCACAGCAGAGGGAAAAAGTTTGAAGTTCAGTGAGAGAAGTGATATGGAACAGGGAAATGAGGTTGTGGGAACAAAATGTATGATACAGGAAAATGAACATGTGAGTAATGAACCTCTGCATGACAGTATAGGGAAATGAGCATAGAAGTAGAAAGGCCTCTGCATGATAGTACAGGAAAATGAGCATGGGAAAGCCTTTGCATGAAAGTATAGGGAAATGAGCATTGAAGTAAAAGGGCCTCTACATGACATTAGAGGGAAATGAACATAGGATTTAAAATATATGCATGACAGTATAGGGAAATGAAACTGCAAGACAGGGGAAATGAGTATGTGAATAAAACAGCCTCTGCATGACAGTTTTGTGATCCCCATTCTAACGTAGGGAAGTGAAGCTTATTGAAAAAAACATGACAAGAGTGAGATGACTGGACATGAGTGGAGTTGAGAAACAGACAAAAGTATGAGGAAGTGATTCGTGTTGCTATTTCAAAAGTTGAGAGGAGTGGGAAATGAGTGAAGTTATGTAGCGAGAAAGGCAGAAATATGAGGAAGTGATAGTTGCTGTATTTCGAGTGAGAGGAGTGGAAATGAGTGGAGTTACACTGAGAGACAGACAGAAACATGAGGAAGTGAAGGAGAAGCTTGAGTGTTGCAGCTGCACGAGGCCTACATGAAGGAATGTTAGTGCCAACTTTAACATATGGATGTGAGACTATGGTGTGGCATGAAAATGAAAAGTCACGAGTAAGAGCAGTGGAGATGGGACTGCTGAGGAATGTATGTGGAGTACAGAGAGTGGATAGGATACGGAATACTGTGAATCGTGAAAGATATGGAGCGAGGAAGTTTGAGAACACCAGAATCAAAGAAGGTATACTGAGATGGTATGGTCATGTGGAGAGAATGGATAACAATAGAGTGGTGAAAAAGGTATATCTGAGCAAATTTGAAGAAGGGAGGAAGCGAGGTAGGCCAAGAAGAAGGTGGAGGGATATGGTGGATGAGTGTGTGAGGAAGAGAGGTATGGAAGTCGCTGAGGCTAGGGGACTGACAAGAGACCGATATGGCTGGATGAATTTTGTACGAGCAAGCGCATAACCAGGGATCTGGCACCCTTTTTTTAACGCGACAGCGTTCGAACTGACTCTATCAGATAGGTATATGTGAAGCTACACAATGTAGTGAAATTTTTTGGTCCTACCTGATGGCTAGAGCCAGGATTCCGTGGGCCTGAATGATGAGTGAATGGAAGCGTGGCTTATTGAACTAGGCAAACTTAGGCTGTCTGGACGTTGTTATTCCTGACCCTGCCCTAGGGTGGGAAAGGATGTCCGGATAATGATGATGATGATGATGACGATGATGATGGTGACGATGATGATGATGATGATGATAATGGTTGCTATATTAAGGGTGACAGTGGAAATGAGTGCAGTTACGTGTAGAGAGACAGACAGAAATATGAGGAAATGATGGAGAATTGCTGTATTACGAGTGAGATGAGTGGAAATGTGTGGAAATATGTGGGGATGCAGAAAGAAATATGTGGAAGTGAAGGAGAGTTGCTACAGAAAAAGTGAGAGGGGTGGAAATGAGTGAAGTTACGTGGAGAGACAGACAGAAATATGAAGAAGTGAAAGAGAGTTGCTGGATTGATGTGGCTGTGTTGGAAAGCATTAGGAGACAATATGAATACCTTGGGATGGTTTGGCCGAGTGAGGGAGGGGGTGCGCCTGTTTCGTCACTGATCCGTTTCGTCACCAGCCCGATTCAGAAACAAAAGCCCGTTTCGTCACCAGTACACTGAGATGGTCTGGCCATGTGGAAAAAAAGGTGAATGAGAAACTGGCTAGGAGAGTTTGTGTCAGCGTGGTGGAGTGGGCAGAGGGAAAGAGAGAGACCGAGGATGAGACGGAGTGATAGGGTGGAGAGGAAGGTGGTAGGAAAGAGAGAGGCCGAGGATCAGATGGAGTGTCAGGGTGGAGAGGTAGGCGAAGGGAAAGAGACCGAGGATGAGATGGAGTAATGGGTTGGAGAGAAAAGTAGAGGGAAAGGGAGAGACCGAGGATGAGCTGGAGAGGAGAGGTATTTGAGTGACGGAGGTTTGAACTGGGGGGAGCGCAGCCTGATGGTATAGGACATGTAAGATTAGTTTATGCCCACCCTTTCCGGAATTAAGGCGGCTGACTTTAAATAAATAGATAGTTAGATATTGCCTAATGCTTTTATAAAACATGACTATACTCCTTTCACCTTAACTTGACCTAGATTTTCGTCCTTTTGATGCTTATTTCACGAAGCTCACTGGTAGAAAAAGACAATACTACAGCTCTACATTCTTTCCGTGGCACTTCTTCGTGACTATTATAGCATCATATTCATGTGTTAGTCTATTATTACAACTCAGCAATGAAGACGGTGATGGCGATTTTAGGCCAAGTTACAGTAAAATGAGTATAGCACATTTGACCCCTAGGAAAAGCTAAAGTAACAAGACTAATTAATTATTTAAGAACTTTATCTACCTATCTACCTATCAATCTACCTATCTCTTATCTGACGCCGTAATTGGCCACCAGTACAAGCATCGAGAAAGTAAAAGAAGCCTTTGCCATCCGTAAAAAGTGCAGAGATGATTCATATAGCGAGGTTTTGGAACGCCTCGAGACAGACATTGAACAGTTTCAAAGTAAGGAGCCAAACTGGCACTCCAGGACGTGCTGTGCATATTATTGCAGTAAAACAAATTTGATGAGGTTACAGAAAAGAAGGGAAAAGGAATCAGCTGATAATTCTGACAGAGTCTGGTGTGGGCAGTACCTCAACAGGCATTTCTATCACTAGGCGTGCGGTGCCTGCAGTACAATGGGAAAAGTGTACATGTTGTCAGAAAAGACAAAAGAACCATTCGTTGCACCAAGTACTGACTAAAAATGCTGAAAGAAGCATTCAGTTGATTGCATCTCCTGATGAGAAGCTTCGATGTAGAATCGCTGGACTAGATATAATTGCATATGAAGCTGGGTATCATTCACCTTGTCTACTGAAGTGGTCCAGACATTACAAAGACAATATAGATCTCTTAGAAAGTACTAAAACTGTTTTCAATAATGCCTTTGACAAAACAGTAGTGGAACTGGACGTCGGGTTTGCTGACCGGAGTCCATAATCGTTACCGCCAAATTCTCGCGGAATTGGAAACAACAGAAGTCTTCATCCACGACACAAGCTAGAAGATAAACTTTCGAGTCACAATGGTAACACCATTCAATTTGTTCGACCGCTTGACAAGACTCAGTCGCCTTTGATTTTTCCCACAGAACCCACTGAAACTGCAGTTCAGGCACTGAAAATAACAACGGACCAGCTACATGAGGAGACAATCAAAGGTGAACCGCTACCTAATGATATGCTGTGCAGAGTACAGTGTGTTACAACCCAGACCCAGATTCTGCCAGCTTGAACAGCATTCAGTTAGAGAGTATCTCAGGATGACTCACCTGAGACAACCGTAGGGTATTTACCAATAATTCCAGCCCCCGTAACAGCTTATGAAACAGTCTGGACAGCGATTCAACGGTGCAGAAGTATTGCCAAAAGACTGAACATACTGTCCAGTACACTGTGATAACCTTTGATGAAGGTTTGTATTACAAAGCAAAAGAGTTTGTTTGGCTCCATACTGAGAAATGCCAACATGTAGTTCTACGCCTAGGAGGTTTCCACATCACTAAGAACTTTATGAAGGCCATAGGACAACACTTTCCACATGGTGGGCTTTCTGATGTGTTAGTTGGGGCAGGTGTATACAATGAAGCTGCTGTTGCTAACATCATAGCAGGGAAATACTGGAATCGTGCAGTTCCGTGTCACAGGCTTACCATGGAGGCCATGTGGAGAGTATACTGGCGCAAATTCATGCAGTGCCTTCCAGAAAAAGATACAGCGGATACCAAAGCAGCAACAGAGAAAAATTGTCATCTAAGGAAACTATGAGACTCCTTCTTGCATCCTTTGAAGAAGAAACGCTGTCAGGCCCCACATCTAAATACTGGCTTCAGTACTTGGAACTGGTGCAGGCATTACTAGATTTTATTCGTGCAGAGAGAGAAGGCTCCTGGTCTTTGCATTTGTCATCTTTTGCTAAGATACGGCCATGGCTGGCAATATATGATCATAACTACTTCCGATGGGGCTCAGTATACATGACTGACATGCGTCAACTTAAGGTAACAGCTCCTGAGGTATACAAGGAATTCATGGAAGGAAACTTTGTGGTCAAGCGAACCAAGAGAGATTTTCATCAGATATCAATAGACCAGGCTCTTGTGCATATCAATAAACTTGGGAAAGTTGCTGTGGGCCTTATGGGCATAGGTAGAACAGACTCTGCTAGAGAAAGATGGTGCCTGACATACAACCACAGGACCCGACTGGTAGAAAGCACACGATCCATGCTTGGAATGAAGGAAGAGAAAGAGGGTGAGTACCTTGAAGTAGGACAGAAGAGGCTCAGGCGTGAAGAGGAAGATGTCCAGTTGTTGGCTGGCCAGTTTGAGTGCTGTCACGTCTTTGAGCATAGAGATCAAGACCTAATGTGTATAACTACCAATGATGTTGCTCCCCAAGAAGTGAAACCTGGCATTTTGAGTGCAAGAAGTCGAGGACAGAAGATCCTTGAAGAATTTGTTGTTTAGCGTATTTCAAACGAAGACAGAGGAACACAGTTCTATGAGCGACTATCAAAACTGAATGCCAAGATATTTGCATCCTTGTATGTCAAGCAACCTGCTTCAAAACGCACAAAACAAGCAAGTGTGAAAGCAGACCGTGACTTGTTCTAAAGGCTTTTGACTGCTACTGAAAGTGGACGAAAAACTGACCTTGACAAGCTCTTACAGTCTGAACTAGCTCCTACCCCCCTCTCACTTGCTTGCCCAGACGGAAGTCTGAGGTCAACAGATATAGCAGCTGCGGAGGGGCATGGCCCAGCGAACCTTCCAGATAGGGAAGGTCAAACATGTTGTATTTTAGATGGAATGGCTTTGGTTCAAAGTATTGGCAAACCGAAAAATGCTAAAACCTTGGAGACTTGGCGGATGTCTTTTCAAGCAGACTACAGACACATTGAGGGTACTTGTACTAGGGTCGATGTAGTGTTTGACCATTACAAATCAGATTCAATAAAATCTAACACAAGAAATCCCCGGAGTGCATCCCACCAGAGCCAAATCAGGTAAAAGATAGATAGCTCTGAAGTGCCACTACCAACACAGTGGGAATCTTTCATCCACCTGCCTGAAAACAAATCTGACCTCACAGCTTTCTTATCAAGTGAGCTTAGTAACAGAAGTGCCATAAAATGTGATGGCGAAAAAAAACAAAAAAACATCAAAACACCTGGTGGTTTTCAAGATATAGAAGATGCCGAGTCTCCTACAGGCCAAGTTTCTGCATCCCTTAAATCAAACCAAGAGGAAGCCGACACTAGAATAATTCTACATGCTCTCGATGCAGTAAGATCTGGCATCAACAGACTTCTAGTATATTGCAGGGATACAGACGTTCTAGTCCTGCTCATTGACTTCTATCACATTATTTCGGCATAGGAAGTGTGGATGTGTGCTAGGACAAGAAATAATCCAAAGTACATATTTGTGCATTCAGTATACCAAACACTAGCACAAAATGTGTGCAGTAATTTGCCTGCTTTCCACTCGTTGACAGGGTGTGACACAACAAGTCAGTTTGCTGGGCATGGTAAGAAGTCTGCATGGAAGATCTTCCTGCAAAACCCTTCACTTTTGGAAGGATTAGGACATGGCATCCTGTCAGAGGACACTATGTTAGATGTTGAAAATTTTGTTGTAAAGCTCTATATGCCACCATCAGACTTGACATCACTTGATACCCTTCATGCTTGCCTGTTTAGACAAATATCCAGAGGCCCTACCATCAACACATGATGCCTTAGTGCAACATATGCTGCGGGCTAACTATCAGGCTCTCATATGGTACGAGTCCATCGAATCAAAACCTGAATTGCTTTCAGTACTGGAAAATGGGTGGGAACTGAATGACTCTGCTCAGTTACAGCCCACACTGTTGAGCCAAGCAGCTATTCCACTGACATGTGTAGAGCTTCTTACTTGCACCTGCAAGACTCAATGTAGGAGAATTACTTGCACATACAGAAGGAGCCAGCTAATGTATACACGGGCATGTGGATGTCATGAAGAAGAACAATAAGAACATAGTGCCAAAATCCAGCTCAGAGCCGGATCATCGGCTACAAGTTGTGTATATTGGGCGGGCCGTCAACACCGACGCGGCGTGGGTAATGAAATGTATTAACGGAAGAGATATATTACAAGCGTGACTACTGAAATAGGAAACGGAATTAAATACTGGAAAGAATATCAATAGAGGTAAGGAAGACGTGATATTACGGAAGGAAAAATACGGCTATTCTCGGAGGAAGTCCTCAAGAAGGGGGGGACGTCGAAGGTGAGTCAAGAAAAGAAAAGCAACACGGTGCTGTGAAATATAAAAAGGACAGTCAAGGACAAGGGAGTACTGATTGATTCCTCACATAAAATTCACCAACATACAAACCAGAATATTATCGATAACGTGACCACCTGCCAAGCAGACATTAACACTCTCGCTAGGGTTTCAAAATCCTGGGGTTTATCCATGAATACTGACAAATGTGTACACCTGAGATTATAGGCGACCTTAGGCTGCTGGAATCAGTCCAGCAAACGTTGGACAAGGTCCATACAGTGGCTTGAAAACCTTGACTATACGAGCAGAGTGAGCGCTCTGAACTTATTCTCCGTTCAGGGGAGACTGCTTCGACATGATATCATCAAATACTGGCAAATATTTCATGGAAACTCCTCTTTGACCCCAGATGATCTATTTGTCCGTCCTTTTTGCCCTACTACTCGGGAACACCGGTTCAAGATTGCCCACTCCTGATGTCAACTTGACATGCGTAAGAGATTCTTCAGTATCAGATGCGTATCTCTCTGGAATTCCCTGCCTGACTCTGTTGTTTCTGCTCAGGACCTAACTTCTTTTAAAGCAGCTCTCACTCTCCATCTCGGCGACTCCATGTTCCAATTCCATTAACTATTGTGATGATATTATTTCTCTCCTGCCCTATTGCTGTCTCCCCCCCCCCCACTTCACACTACTGCAAATAGTTACTCCTCAGCTGCATATGGTGCACCTTGCAGCCTATATCTTTGCTTTGCTCTTTCTTACTTATTTCTTATTTTCCGTGGGCTGGCGCATCAGCAGTGGTTGGCTTCTGTGGGCCCTTCCTTTGGGCAGGCTCAGGGTCCGGGAAGCCCACCACGTAAGATAACCAGGTAAGGAAAATATGGCGTATGGACAGGAGGGTATTGCAATGAGTGCAGAGGGGAGGGCGGTCACCGGACATCAAGTAAGAGTGTGTAAACCTAATGTGGCCAATTCTATGACGAACTAAAGCAGCCTCCCATCCCCTATTACAGTGACAAGGGGTCAACCAGGGAGAAATAAAGGGTTTAACAACACTGAGTTTATTATTAGTGACAGAGTCCCAGCAAGACTGCCACCGATGTTTTAGGAAGATAAGGCAGGATAGAAATCAGAGACTGGAATGAGTAAGGAAGGAAAAGCATCTCTGGCAACAGCTGTGCAAGCCAACCGATCAGCACGTTCATTGCCTGCGATATACAGTACGTCCTGGGACCCAGCAAAACTGGACAGATTTATGACGAGAAGAAACACGCATCAACCATTCTAAGATACGGAGCAAAGGGTGAGAAGTAGATGGCGACTGAAGAAGGGACAGAGCATCAGAAGAATCAGAGAATATCACAAATGAGGAAGAGGAGGAGCGACAAATATACCGCAACGCAAACAAGAGGGCATACAACTCGGCCGCTAATACACTCGCACATGCAGGAAGGCTAAAGCAATAAAAGGTGTCAGGAAAGGGAACTGCGAACCCGACACCTTCTGGGGTTTTGGAACCATCTGTGTATACAGGGACTGCAGAAGAATGGTGGGAAAGATGGTCTAAAAATCGGGAACGGAGAATGAGGGAAGAAGTATTGGACTTGGAATACAGGAAAATGGAGGGACAAACGCTGGGGCGCGGAAGAAGCATTGGGGGGGGGGGAGACTCATGCGGAAAAAGAAAACATTGCTGATATGCTGGGCGTTTTTAGGGCGGCTTCCCGTCCTAAGAAGGCCTAAGCTGTAGCTGGGTTCACTTTCTAGATCGGAGCTTTGACACAATATGAGAGGAACAGGGCATAAAAACACAGAGCAACAACCTTACAAATATATTGCCAAATTCTAGATACAAGGCTAGACTTTATCCGAAGACAAGTAACTTGGACTGGACAGGTGTTTATAAGTTAAAGGTATCTCGCAAGATACCGACAGACAGGCTAACAGACACTGCTCTTGAGTTGTGACTATACTCTTTTCTAGGGTTGCTGGTCTCTCCCCTAATTTCTAAACTGTCCCGCGGTATGCACTGGTGGTGTCTTTTCTTACTTCTCACTATGTGTTGGCTGCTTTACCACTGTTACTGCACTTTAACTTCCACAGTCACTGCACTAGTCACTTTCACTTTCACTCGCAGGCAGAGAGAGAGAGAGAGAGAGAGAGAGAGATCACGGTCACTATAGGGATATGAGGGGGAGGCAGGGCCAACCAGGGGCGGCTCACAAGTGGCAGCCTGGCGGTGGCAGCGCCTCTTCAGGTGCACTCTTGGTGAGGGGCCATGGGACTACCCGTGGGGACGTCGTCCTCCGTGAGGGGCTGCGGTCAGGTGTGTGGAGGGGCCCCGCACCGGAGGGGCTCGGTACTGGAGTCTGGCCCTCGGGACTGGGGCCGAAGATTCTGTTAGGAGGGCGCCACTCCTCTGGACTGAAGTCCCTGCCACCAGAGGGGCGGCTCGAACAGGGGTCTCCCTCGGGTTGTGGAGTCACAGGGGGCGAGGGGCTTTTGAAGTGCTCCTCCCTGGCATGGCTACTGGCCGTCGCCAAGGTCCCTTGGGCAACGAGAGGAGGGCAGCTACAGGCCGTCCCTTTCCTATCGGTGTAGCAACCGGCCGTCACCGGGGCCCAACTCCCTGACAGGGTCGCAGGCGAAGTGCAGCTACCGGCCATCACCTGCCTGCGGGTGCAGCTGCAGGCCATCACTGAAATCCCATATGAGGGGAGACGTGCTGGTGAAGAGCGGCTACAGACCGTCCCTTGCCTGCTGGTACAGCTGCCGGCTGTCACTGGTGTCATGCCCCTCGAGGCAACTGCAGGAGAGAGGGCATACCTCTCTCCCCACATGCAGCAACCGGCCGTCATGGGTTCTGCAGGGGGGAATAGCAGCACTAGGAGCGGCTACTGGCTGTCTCTTTAGGGCACGGCTACTAGCCGTCGCTGTTGCATGACTATAGGCCGTCACAGGTGCGTGGTTACTGGCCGTTGCTTTTGGGGCACGGCTGCAGGCCATTGCCCTAGATGTGTGGCTACCGGCCGTCACAGGTGCACGGCTACTGGCCGTTGCAGGAGCACGGCAACTGGCTGTTGCAGGGGCACAGCTACAGGCTGTTGCAGGGGCACAGCTACAGGCTGTTGCAGGGGCACAGCTACAGGCTGTTGCAGGGGCACAGCTACAGGCTGTTGCAGGGGCACAGCTACAGGCTGTTGCAGGGGCACAGCTACAGGCCGTTGCAAGGGCACAGCTACAGGCCGTTGCAAGGGCATGGCTACAGGCCATTGCAAGGCCACGGCAAAAGGCCGTTGCCTTAGATGCGCGGCTACCGGCCATCGTTGGGGTGCTGCTTGGAGCTGGTTTTCTAGCTCCACCCCGATCCCGACGCAGGCTGGGTTGGTGAAAGGGTAATGCACCTGGACTGAAGTATTCATGCCAGGTGCATCCCGGGGAACAGGGGCGCGCAGCTACGTGGGACTTACGTCCATATCGTACAGACGTTCCGCGCGCTCGGTCTACCCCTCCATCGTTGCCTCCTGGGGGTGTCGTGATGCCTTCTGTTGTCGTCTTTTCAATTACCAACGGCAAGGGAGGAGTGTGAGAGCAGGGTATGAGCTCGAATTCCAAAGGTGGTTTGATCCTAGGATGTGAGGATAGGGTGTTTAAGTCAGGGCTTGGGGGAAGCAGAGAAGAGGTTTTATTGATGCAGTGCAACTTAGCATAGGTACGAAGAGAAAGCGAAGCACAGCAGCGGTAAAGTGAAGGAGCTCCTGATTCAGCACAGACTTTCAACTGGGGACGATTTAAAAGAGCCAATAACCAGACGCAAACCGTGATGATGCACGGAAACAAGTTGTTGGAGGACAGTATCTGAGGAGGAAGAATAAACCTGACAACCACAATCATGTCTGGAGAGAAAAGGAACAGTATGGAAGTGATGGAGAGTAGCTTGATTGGCACCCCACGATACGCGAGACAAACTTTGTACGAGGTGGAGGCGCAGCAAAGCTGAAATTTTTAAGGAGGCAATATGGTCCTTCCAAGTAAGATGAGAGTAAAAAATAAGGCTAAAAAAGGAAGCTGAGGTTTTGTTTGGCAAAGGAGTGCCATAAGGAAAAAGAGGCGGTTGAGGAATAAGATGATAGTGGGTAAAAGTGAAAGCATGAGACTTGAGAGGAAAGAATCGGAACCATGGGTAGTAGCCCACTTTGAGGCAGCAGAAACCTCACGTTGAATAAAAGCATCATGGACAGAGACGTCAGAATTTGAGGCATATATTGCAGTCATCCACATATAAAGAAGAGCGAACACCAACTGGGAGTCAAGAAACAATCCCATTAATTGCCAATAAAAAGGGAGTAGTGCTAAGAACACTGCCTTGGGGAACACCTTCATATTGTGGGAAAAAAAAATGGGAGAAATGGAGTTCCCCCGAGCTAAGCCCTGTATTGGACTATATAGCCCCACTAGGGTTACAGGAGCGAGCTATCACCCCCAGCACGGCAGCCCGGGCGAGGCTCGAACTCGCAATCCCCCGATTACGAGTCCAGCGCGCTACCACTGTGCTACCGCGCTCCCCTCATATTGTGGGAAGGGATCGGAATAAGTATGCTGAACACAGACCTGACACTGAGATAGGAATGAGGCCCGAGGGATGGGATACCGAAACAAAGGCAGGGTTTAGGAGGTCAGTTAAAGTGGATTTTTGAGATAGGAAGCAGAGGGAAATAGGAAACAGGGAGACAGATAGTAGCAGTACACTAGTAGAAGCAAAGTAACCCTGTTCTGTTCAGTCCTTGTGGTAAACACACTTCCCCACATCTTACTGTGGTGTAGTGCTGTGTAGGTTTGGTTTCTGGATGGACGCTGTATTTAAGTCTCTCAACCCAACTAACAGGGGCACCATAGTAAGCTGCAAATCATCCTCTTTGTGTATTTGGTTATATGGCTACTATCCAGTACTGTAAATGGTTCCTGGGTTATAGAAAACCATTTAGTTTGCCACTTAGAGGACAATCACCTAAAGGCAGCACTACAATGAGTGAGTGGATGATGGGTGCCCCCACCTATCATCAGGAGGAGATGGGTAATAAAAAGTACACACAGATTTTTATTAAAGATTTTCAGCCATTTTTCAGGGCAGAATAAAGCAAAACTTACATATACAAGTACTGTAAAGTACAACAAGTGTCTGAATAAAAACTCAGGGACAGTTCAGTGAATGGTTTACTTACACTAACAAACAGAATGTGGCATATTATAAAGAGAAGTGATATTTTAATCCACGACTGATCATGAAAAAATGTAAATATATGCTCTAAAGTACTATATTTTGATTTCAGTAAGTTTATACAGTATCACAAGTCATGGATCATATCGTATCGTTTATAAATTCTCCAAAATGCAGGCATGCAACGGCCTTGGTCACCTACCTGCAGCTCTGCATGCTGCTCGATCTCTGGCGGCCTCCCTATTTAGTTTCATAAACACTTTCTGCACACAACTCATATCTTATGCGGGAAACCAGCAAATCAGCTTTATAGGTACCAATGCAGCTTTAACTATTTTTGTGATTTTTATTTCAGGTTCCAGAGGTGGCTGGAGGATTTTCTACCATGTATTTTATTCTTGTTATATCCACATCATTTTATTCAGCTCTGAAGTGACTTTTCCAACTGTGAGGTGGTTGGATACAGCCTTTATTAACCTTTTACTAAATGCAATGTTCATTTTGCCTGAATAAAATCATGTTGTAAAAATAATATAATATACATCCTTGGGCTAAAGCAGCATATGAAAGTGGAGTAAAGTTATCACCATCATCATCATCATTGTCACCACCACCACCACCACCACCACCACCACCATCTTTACATTAATCTCAACCTAAAACTGTATTGTATTTTCTTTATGCTACCTTCATATGACTTTATTCAGTGATCATGAGGCCATCGTACATTGAGGGGTTTGATACAGCTGTCATTAACCCCTACCCTACTTGGCTGTTCCCTTCACTTTATAAAAAAATGATGATGATGATGACGACGATGATGATGACAACGATGATGATGATGATGACGACAATGATGACGATGATAATGATGATGATGATAAACGAAGTACAGCAGAAAATATACCTTCTAATGAGCAAATGTTCAATTACAGCTGTCATTAACCCCTACCCTACTTGGCTGTTCCCTTCACTTTATAAAAACTTAAAGATAATGATGATGTGACGATGATGACGATGACGATGACGATGATGATAAATGAAATACAGCAGAAAATATACCTTCTAATGAGTAAATGTTCAATTACTGCAAGACTATAGTTTGTTCAAATTCACCTGACAAAGATCCCTAACCACTTTCAGCTCAGTTCAAGGCCAAATGTAGCCTGAATTCATGATTATTTTGACTAGTAACCAAGGAGACTCACTCTTACTTCACACCCAAGATTAATCAAATTCACACAACTGTAAGTAAGTATTCAAGCTCATGGCCAAATGTAGTCAGAATGGATGATAATTTTGACTAGTAACCAAGGAGACTCATTCCTACGACTTACCAAATTTCATACAACCATGAGTAAGTACAGTATTCAAATTGTGAGTCATCTATTTTCCTCAGATATATATTATGGATGATAATTTTGACTAGTAACCAAGGAGACTCATTCCTACCTCATACCTACAACTTATTTAACTTCTTCCCTTCCCTTGGCACAGCTCCTTACCCTTCTGTTCACTAATATCACAGCCAATTTTACATCACCATCATTTCATTCTGTCAGTCTGCTTTTATCTGACATATATTAATATTTAGCTCAGTTTAATGCCAAGTATAATCACACTGGAGTGTTCATTTGACTAGTAACCAAGGAGACTCATTCCTACCTCATACTTCTTACCCTACTGTTCACTAATATCATACCCAATTTACACCATCATTTCATTCTGTCAATCTGTTTTTATCTGACATATATTAACTCCATTTAGCTCAGTTTAAAGCCAAGTATAATCAGACTGGAGGGTTCATTTGACTAGTAACCAAGCAGACTCATTCCTGCCTCTGTTGAAGGTCATCAAATTTCACTGTGTTCAAGGCTGGTATGCTCGTCAGTGAAGGAAGTTCCTAACACCTTTGCCAAAGTGATTTATTTTGTTTGTTACATCTTACTGTCCTGTTCTGTTACATATATCCTTCCAATATCACCATACTCTGCATAAAGCTCCTTAACACCTTTGCCTAAGTGATTTATTATGTTTATTACACCTTACTGTCCTGTTCTGTTATATAAATCCTTCCAATATCACCATACACTGCATGAAGCTCCTTAACACCTTTGCCTAAGTGATTTATTTTGTTTATTACACCTTACTGTCCTCTTCTGTGTTACAAAGAAGAAGAACAATAGGAACCTAGTGCCAAAATCCAGCACAAAGCCGGATCATTGGCTACAAGTTGTGTACGTTAGGTGGGCCGGAAGAAATGGATCAATGGAAGGAGTATATCATATCACAGATGGGGCTATTGAAATAAGGAACAGAATTAGATGTCGGAAAGAAGACCAACAGAGGTAAGGAAGGACATGATATTATGGAGGGAAAAATACGATGACTCTCGAAGAAAGTCTGCAAGAAGGGGAGGACGTTGGAGGAGAGACAAAAATGGAAATGCAACACGTCACTGTAGTGTGTAGAGTGGACAATCAAGGAAAATATGGCGTGCAGAGAGAATGGTATTGCAACGAGTACAAAAGGGAGGGCGACCACCAGACATCAAATAAGAGTGGGTAAGTCGAGTATGACCAATTCTAAGGCGAGCTAAAGCCGTCTCCCACCTCCTATTACGGTGGCAAGGGGTCGACCATGGAGAAATAAACGGTTTAACAACACGTAGTTTGTTATTAGTGATAGAGTCCCAACAAGACTGCCACCGTTGATGAAGGAAGGATGACAGAGCAGGAAGAAGGTCAGAGACTGGAATGAGGAAGGAAGGAGAGACATCCCTGGTAACTGCCATGCGAGCCAACTGATCAGCACGTTCATTGCCCACATGTCCCGGGACCCAACAGAACTGGACTCTTTTACGACGAGAGGAGATACGGAACAACCATTCCAAGATACGAAGAACTAGAGGATGAGAAGCAAAAGGTGACTGAAGAAGGGTTAGAGCACTATATGAATCAGAGAATATCACAAATGAGGAGGAGGAGGCACGACAAATATACCGTAACGCAAACAAGAGGGCATATAACTCTGCTGTTAGAACACTTGCATAGGTAGGAAGGCTAAAATGATAAAAAGTGTCAGGAAAGAGTATCGCGAATCCAACGCCAGCAGGAGTTTTTGAACCATCAGTGTATATAGGGACTGCAGAGGAATGTTGGGAGAGATGGTCTGAAAACCGAGAACGGAGAATGAATGGAGGGGAATTGGACTTGGAATAAGGGAAAATGGAAGAACAAATGTGGGGTCGCGGAAGTAGCCACGGAGGAAAAAGACATGTGCGGAAAGGAAAAACATTACTAACAATAAGAGAGGAGTGCGAGAGAAGAGTACGGGCTCGAACTACAAATGGTGGCTTGGTCCTAGGAGTGGAAAATATGCCTGAGTCAGGACTGGGAGGAAGTAGAGAAGGGGTATGAGGAAAACAGTGCAACTTAGCATAGGCACGAAGAGAAAGAAGAGCACGACGACGGAAGAGTGATGGAACTCCTGATTCAGTATACAGACTCTCAACTGGGGAGGACTTAAAGGCACCAAGAGCCAGACGCAAACCGTAATGATGTACAGAATCAAGTTGTTGGAGGATGGTGTCTGAAGCAGAAGAATAAACTTGGCAACCATAATCAAGTTTGGAGAGGAGGAGAACAATATGGAGGCGAAGAAGAGTAGTTCCATCAGCACCCCATGACACATGAGACAAAGTTTGTAAGAGACGGAGGCGTTGTAAGGCTGAGGTTTTCAAGGAGGCAATATGATCTTTCCAAGTAAGACGGGAGTCGAAAAGAAGGCCAAGAAAGGAAGCGGAGGTTTTGTATGGGAGAGGAGAGCCACAAAGAAAAAGAGGTGGTTGAGGAATATGATGAGAACGAGCAAAGGTAATAGCATGAGACTTAAGAGGAGAGAACCGAAAGCCATGAGAAGTGGCCCATTCTGAGGCAGCAGAAACCGCACGCTGAATAAGAGCGCCAAGGGCAGAGATGTCAGAATTTGAGGCATATACTGCAAAATCATCAACATACAAGGAAGAGCGGACACCAACTGGGAGACAAGAAACAATCCCATTAATTGCCAATAAAAACAGAGTAGTGCTAAGAACACTGCCTTGGGGAACACCTTCGTATTGTGGAAATGAGTCTGAATAAGTATGCTGGACACGGACTCTAAAGAAACGAGCTGATAGAAAATTCTTTAAGAAGACACCAAGGTTACCATCAATACCACAAGAACGAACTGTGCGTAAAATATGGTAGCACCAGGCTGTGTCGTAAGCCTTCTCAAGGTCGAAGAATACTGCGATAACAGATTGTCGAGTGGCAAAGGCTGAACGGATATAAGTCTCTAGATTTAGGAGGGGAGTTAAGGTGCCGCGAGCTTTTCGAAAACCAAACTGTGAAGATGACAAAAGTTGCTTGGATTCTAGGAGCCACATAAGACGATGATTTATCATACGCTCGAATAATTTGCAAAGACAGCTGGTAAGAGCAATGGGACGATAGTCTTGAGGAGCATGGCCTTGCTTTCCCGGTTAAAGAAATGGAAGGATGGTGGCACTACGACAAGAGGGAGGAAAAATACCCTCTGTCCAGATACGATTATAAATAGTTAATAATAAAGCCATGGCCTGGGGGGAAAGGTGACGGAGCATATTATAGTGTATGCCATCAGGACCCTCACAAGTGTTTTTACAAAGACGAAGGGCAAAGGACAATGCATGGAGCGTGAATGGCGCGTTATATGACTGACTAGACGACAGCTTGAAGACAATTGGCGTACATTCAGTAGCAGCTTTAAGGGTATGGAATTCAGGTGAGAGATGAGAACCGCTACTAACATTACTAAAATGAAGACCTAAGCCGTTAGCAACTAGATGCGCGTCTGCAACTGACTCCCCATCCAAATGTAGGACAGGGGAGGGCATGGGAAGATGTTTACCTGCTATTTTGCGTATACGTTTCCAGACGGATGCAATGGGTGTATTGGCAGTAATGGTGGAAACGTATAATCTCCAGCTACGATGTTTAGCCCGTTTAACAGTCTTACGAAGAACCGCTCGGGCCTTTTTAAACAGCAGAAATGCACTCTGTTCATCCGGAGTGTTGCGTTTGCGTAGAAAACTCTTCCAACGTGCACGTTTAACATGGAGTGCTACAGTACAGTCCGAATCCCACCAAGGTACACACTTCAAAGTAAAAGGACGGGAAGACCTAGGAATCGCTGTCAAAGCTGCACTTAGAACTAACACATTAAAACAGGTGAGTATATCTAAAACAGTGGGAAAGAAGCGTGCATAGAAGGTACAGTTAAAGAAGTAAATAACGGCCAGTCAGCTTTCGGAAAACTCCATCGAGGGGGCCTGAGTATGGGGCAATATGTAGTAAGAGTAAGTCTTATAGGAAAGTGATCACTATATACAGGGTCTGAAAGAACGGACCAATGGAAATGTAAAGAAATAGAAGAGGAGCACAAGGAGAGATCCAGACAGGATAAAGTATGAGTTTTGTCGTCAATATGTGTTGAAGTTCCTGTATTTAGAAGGGATAAATCATTATTAAAAATAAAAGTCTCAAGTTGGCAGCCACGCGAATTGGTAACGGTGTCGCCCCATAAGGCATGACGACAGTTAAAATCTCCTAACAATAAAATTGAGGTGGGTAATTGTGTTAATAAAAGAGATAAGGCAGGGAAATTGATAGGTTGGGAGGGAGTAAAATATATGGACACCACCGTAATCCATCGTTCGAGGAAGACACGAACAAAATGACACGGAACCGTAGTGTGAATGGATAGATGTTCTAGCAGAACTGTGTGATGAACTAAAATGGCGGAAACAGGAAGAGAAGCAGGAGAAAATAAGAAACTATAGTCAGGTATGGGTACTGGGGGGGCAGACAAACGGGGTTCTTGTATGCAGACTAATGTAGGACGATGAACTGCGAGAAGATAACGAAGGTCATTATGATGGGCCGTAAAACTTCTAAGATTCCATTGTAAAATAGACATGTTAAAATTTAAAAAACTAAAAAAGTAAAACCAAGGGAAATAAAAGCTTAAGAAGAAAATTTACAATGGATAAAATACAATAAAAACGAATTTATAGCAGACTGGTATTATATATCACCGGGTTGGTTCAATAGTTGGAATAGGAGCAGAACGTGGAGGAGGTGGATGAGCGGGATGGTCAGTATAGCCTGGTGGCATCGGAAGGGATAGAGGAGAGGGATTAGAATAAGAAGGAAGGGGGGTAGAAGGGGAAGGAGCTGTGGGAGTGGGAGGGAGATCAGAAGAGACAGAATGGACTTCAGCTGTATGGATTATTTTTTGTGGACTCATGGGTTCCTGCAATGGAGTCGCCAGAAACTCCATGATGTCTGTGAGGGTTTCACTCTCGACACTTGCTGGGAGTGTCGTCTGTGGTGTCGGCAATGGATTTGATACAGGTTGTGTAGTTTGTGGGGTTGGGATAGGGTTGAGACTAGTTCGTGGAGTCGAGATAGGGATCTTTGATTGAGTGGTTGTCGTGGAGGGCAAGGGGCGGGAGGTACGCATTTTACGGGTTGGGGGGGAATGTGTGGGTTTTGTGAAACCCTTGGCATCCGAAGTGGTGGGAGGAAGTCCACGTTTGCCAGAGGAAGGCGGGCGGCGGGCATCACGCTGTGGCAGAGGGAGTAATTGTTGGTGGAGAGACGAAGAGGAGCGAGGGGTAGCAGCAGAACAGGAAGGGTGTTGAGGAGAAGTGATAGGAGTAGACAATAGAGGCGACAGGGAGGAAATTGGAGTGGAAGAGTCTAGAACAGAGAAAGAGTTGGAAAGAGTAACCAGAGGGGTTTGAGAGTGTGAAATGGAACAAGAAGAGAGAGAAGGGGAGGTGGAAGAGGGTAGAACAGAGACAGGGGGGGAGGAGACAACACTGACAGTCAGAGAAGGTGAGGAGGAGGTATGAGTAGAGACTGGAAAAGAGGTGGGACAGTAGGGGAGCAGGAGACTGGTGATACCAAGGGAGTAAGTGTGTTAGATTGGGAGGTGACGGCAGAAGAGGAGGTAGACGTTGTAATGGTGGTAGAGTGGTGGGACTGGGAAATGGGGGAGGTAGTGGGGACAAGACGGGCCACTCGAGCATATGTAGTATTGATGGAGAATCCTAGTTCACGGGCACGTTGACGAGCTGCACAGAGGGAAAGACCTTCTTTCCAGCGAATCCTGGAGACTTCGGATTCAAAGGTATACACCGAGCAGTTCCGGGACGAGGCAGCATGAGTGCCTTGGCAGTTCGGGCAGACCTGGGTCTTTGCTGTGCAGGCTGAGAAGGTGTGGCCGGGTTGGGTGCAGGTAGGGCATATTGCTTCTGATCTACAGTATTTGGCAGGATGTCCATAGCGCCAACATGAAGAGCACTGTTGCGGACGAGGTATGTATTCTTTGACACTGAGTCGTGTGCCACCAATAATGACAGAAGTGGGAAGATCGCGGCCCTGAAAACTGATCTTAGCGATGTTGGAGGAGTATTTCCGGCGCCCCTGAGGTGGAAGCGTGTAACACTGAACGGACAGTACTGCTAGGTGTTGGGCTGACAAGATGGCTTGTATATCTGTGGAGCATTCTGAGAAACTGCGATCTCCTATAGATATATATGAAGGGATTAGAACAGTTCCCGTGCTGGAGTTTAGGTGGGGATCTGGTACTGCTGCAATGGGTTGACCAGAATGATCGGTAAGCGCCATCACCTTCTCAGCCTGCGCAGCAGTCTGGACAGTCAAAAGGCGGTCTCCATTTGGTCTTGATGCAAACGTTATGTCAGGACCTATCTGTCGAAGGAGAGAGAGATGGAGAGCGAGGTCATTTGTTGTCGGCTGAATGTTGAAGAACTTAGGCCATGTCTGGCGACCAAAAATTGATGTTATTGATGGTGGGTTTGGAAAGAGGGGGGGAGGAAGAAGAGGGGGGGGAGAAGAAGAAACAGAAGGATAGGAAAAGGAGGAAAGTGGCGGAAAAGTAGGGGATGGGGGATCCGCCTGTCCGGGAGAAGGTTTTGAAGGAGCATCTCCCGTTGCTCCTTGAGAATTTGTTAATACAGTATGTCATTATCGGCCATGGTGAGCCTAATTGTACATAACGGGAATTAAACTGGTCCACTCCTGAGAGCCCGGTCAAGAGTAAGGGCGAAAAATACAAGGGCTACCGTACCCATGGTTCACCGAGGCCGTTAGCAACTGACACAGAAGAGACAGCCTTGCATCCCATCAGCACGGCTCTCACACCTTAGGAAGGTGAGAAGAAAATAAAAGAAGAGAAGAGAAGAAAAAGGACCAAGCAAAATTAGTAGGGCCAAGGACTGGGACCCAAGGGCGGGGAAGCAGGGTATAAGGACACCACCCCCATCATCAGGTCCCAGCCCCAGACCCCGGAGCCCCCCCACGACTACAACGGGCTTGGTTTTGGGGGGATTCTGTGTTACAAAGATCCTTCCAATATCACCATACTCTGCATAAAGCTCCCTAACACCTTTTCCTAAGTGATTTATTTTGCTCATTACACCTTACTGTCCTCTTCTTTGTTACATAGATCCTTCCAGTATCACCATACTTTGCATAAAGCTCCCTAACACATCTTCCTTAGTGATTTATTTTGTTTATTACACCTTACTGTCCTCTTCAGTGTTACACAAATCCTTCCAATATCATCATACTCTACATAAAGCTCCGTAACACCTTTTCCTAAGTGATTTATTTTGCTTATTACACCTTACTGTACTCTTCTTTGTTAAATAAATCCTTCCAATATCACCATACTCTGCATAAAGCTCCCTAACACCTCTTCCTTAGTGATTTATTTTGTTTATTACACCTTACTGTCCTCTTCAGTGTTACACAAATCCTTCCAATATCATCATACTCTACATAAAGCTCCCTAACACCTTTGCCTCAGTGATTTATTTTGCTTATTACACCTTACTGTACTCTTCTTTGTTAAATAAATCCTTCCAATATTACCATACTCTGCATAAAGCTCCCTAACACCTTTTCTTAAGTGATTTATTTTGTTATTACACCTTACTGTCCTCTGCTGTGTCACAAAAATCCTTCTAATATCACCATACACTGCATAAAGCTCCCTATCACCTTTTCCTAAGTGATATACTTTGTTTATTACACCTTACTGTCCTCTTCTGTGTTACATAAATCGTTCCAATATCACCATACACTGCATAAAGCTCCCTAACACCTTTTCCTGAGTGATTTATTTTGCTTATTACACCTTACTGTCCTCTTCTTTGTTAAATAAATCCTTCCAATATCACCATACTCTGCATAAAGCTCCCTAACACCTTTTCCTAAGTGATTTATTTTGTTTAATACACCTTACTATCCTTTTCTGTGTAACAAAAATCCTTCCACTATTACCAAACTGCAGAAATAATGAACAAAAGGATATTAACCACCCATATCCAAAAATAAACTGCTAAGGAAGAGGTGTTAGGAAGCTTCCATAGCCAGTGAGATATGAGTCCAAGTTACAAGTGACCCAGTGCCATCAGATGAAATAATAATGTCACTAATAACTCTCTCATGCTCAGGACAACTCTAGTATTTTATTCCAGCTAAAATTAGATAGGAGTCAGAGGAGAATATTAAATACCTATCCAGTTCCTGTCTTTATAAAGGATATGTCGGTCATAATAGAACCTCCAGTCGTTCCTGTCCCTACTCAGTGACAACCCATTCAACATTATATACTACACTACTTTGTGAGAGTGAGAGACTGATGAGGAGAGTGTATGTGAGTGAGGAGGAGGAGGGGAGAGGGAGGGGGAGGCCAAGGATGAGATAGAGGGATGGAGTGGAGAGGTATATGAGAGAAGGGGGTGTGAGCTGGAAGCAGGGCAGTGAAATGGCGGGGGACAGGGCGACATGGAGGCAATTTGTTTGTGGCCACCCCTTATGAGATTAAGGCATCTGGCAATAAATAGATAGACACACTACTTTGTTATATCAGCCTGAGTGTGTTTATATTGGTTGATATAAGGGATTGCTATAACAAAAGCAAGTCTGTGCATCTGTCTCCATTCAGTAACACCCTCTCCTTCCACAACACACCATCCTCCATCATATACTACACTACCTTGTTAAATCCCTCTATCTAAACCCACCATCCTGTCTAAAACTCACTACAAAACCCTGTACACCTGCACACCATACACAACCATGTCCATATCATCACTGGCTGCACCAATACCACCACCACTGCTCACTTATATTCTGCAGGTAAATTCCTCACTGATAAGGAGTATCTTGATATGAGAGGCACACAATTCCATGTAACAGAACCACACAATAATCTGTCACATAAAAATCATCCACACACACACTGCCAAGTCCTCTTCAATGACATCCTACCCCCAGACAATCATACACAAACAATGAATAAACACCTATAGATTCACTTCACATGCAGGGTAATAAACACCTTGGTCAGAACACTGTACTATACCCCCAAACATCCACCCATCAGAGGTACCATTAAACACAGCTAAGTTCCTCTATCTTGGCTTTTTGAGGACACCACCCACACCTAGTTCACATCAAGTGCCCTCTTTGGAAATTAGTCCCACATGACATAATGAGGAAGGGGTGTGTGAGCTGGGAGCGGGGCAGTGAAATGGAGGGGGACAAGGTGACATGGAGGCAATTTGTTTGTGGCCACCTCGTATGGGATTCAGGTGTCTGGCACTAGATACAGATAGATAGAATGCAAAGGCACATGGCACATAAACACACAAACATCAAAGGCACTGGAAACCTCTGGGACAATCCGACAGGGGCAGCTGTTTGACTGTGATTGAGGGTATGCTCGATCAGACAGACCAGGGTTAAGCAACAACACCAGCAACTACCACTACTACTACCACCAATCACTGATCTGTTATATGCTCTGTGTCTTTTTTTTTTTGTGATGCCTTTCTTCCATACAATACCACATCATCCTGCATCATACCCTCTTCACATAGCGATCAGTATATTTCATCTTCTCACAACATTTTCACTCTGATGGTAATTTCTTCCATTATTTACCTCAACCAAATTTAACCTGATCAAACTTATCCATGCTTAACATGCTTTAAAATTTAATCTAACCAAATAGACCCTAATCAAACCTAACTTATCCAAGCTTCACCTACCTTAAAATTAGATTAACCTAACTTTAACCTTACCTCATCTTACTGTACCTCATCTAAACCTACTTGACTCTTACCATAACCTCACCTGCCTCACCTACTGTCTATCAGGTCGCAGGAGACGAGGGTGTTAATGGCAACAATACACCAGGGATCAAGGGAGGGGGAGCAGGCCAGTAGCAAATTACAGTAATATGCAGTAAACATTCTTCAGTATTACATAATCTATATCTAACAAGTTTGATCACATTTTGAAACAAAGAATAGATGTATCATCAGAATTATTATTATTATTACTGTATTGTGATTAAGGAGCTGAATAGAGAGGCTGCCAGAGACTGAGCAGCATGGAAAGCCACTATTAGGTGACTAAGGCTGATGCATGCAATCACAATGGAGCCTTTATAATCAATATATATAATACAATTATTATTATTTTACCAGGGACGGATTGGGGTTACTGAGAGTATGAGCTAATGGTCAAGGGCTCATAATGCTTCTTAGAACAAGGGCCACAAACTGTGTCCTGGGTTCTGATGTTTATGTTTTAGCACAACAAAACAAAACACTGTACCACTAACCTACTGGCAGAGTTCTGGTGCTGGAATGCAGTGTGGTGTGTGTGCTATGACTGATGATGTGACCTGAGGCAGCCCTATAATGTCAAATGCTACCAGGGGCATAGGTCAGTCTATTATCCTTAAATGTTGTGGACTATGATAGCCTAGCCATGGGCCTCTACATTTCAAAGGTGGTAAAATGGCACTGGTGGATTAAAGCTCATGTAATGCCACCAAGGGAAGTAGCTGGTCGTCTACCCTCATACCTCTATGTCTGAAAGGGTCTAAAGACAACCAAGGATTTCCCTATCCAGCAAAATGTAACTATGGAAACAGGCTGGTGCCCTACCCTTATATGCTGTGGACTAAAATAGCCTAGGTGTGGGCCCCTATACTCCAGTGGGCAATATGAGAATGGTAAGGTGTTATAATTATCCTGAGCAAATTAAACAGTTTAATGGGTACTGTCATCTTGTATCGTTAAAACAAGGGACTGAATAGGGAGGCTGCCAGAGATCAAGCAGTGTGCAGAGAAGCCATTTAGTGACCAAGGCTGATGCATGCAAGCATGTTGGAGCATTTATAAATGATATGAATATAATATTTTAAGATTGTCCCTGGGCAATGCAACCCCTTCACCACAAGCTGTCTCTACAAAGCTGAATTAATTATCTGATGGGAGAAAGAGGTACTGTAGGTTCTGCAGAACCTTCATGTGATGGCACTGTTATAACCAGTCAGAACCACTGCCCATTCATAACCTGTTCCCCACAATGTGTTTATACAGTACTGAAATGAATTATTGGTTGGTGTTGGCTGGAACCACTGCCCACTCACAACCCCCTCACCACAAGGCATCTATATAGAATGGAACTATGTCAGTGATAGCAACAAAATCACTCTATCCACACCCCCACACTAATTGGTTTATGGTGTCTTTCATGGCAAATAAAATGCCTTGGTGTTACCCACAACAAAATACAATAAGACATTTGAGGGACACAAGTACTATTTTTAACCTATTAATACCACAGGGGGGGACTGTAGTATATTATTACAAGCATTACTTTGCATTTAACATTAATACTCCCTCTTTTAAGTGTAATGTTTGTTGTATTTTACTTTGGATAATGCCTCATGAGTTTATCTGCCTGAATTCAGTCTATATTTACTGTAAAGCCAACAAATGGATGCCTGGAGGTTTAGTGGGTTAATATGCTCTGACTGACATAGGTTGAGGTCATACAGTGTGACCTCACATTTAAGGAACTGAATAGAGAGGCTGCTAGAGATTAAGCGGTGCTGAGGCCTGTCAAAGATGTAGGAGCCTTGATACATGAAACAAAATGAAACTGGATTTGGCCTGTTAGTGTTGAAACCAAGGGATGGGTTGGGTTTATATTTCACATAATGTTACTAAGGGGAAAAGATTAGTCACTCACTGTAACACCCTACACCTACTGTCTCGTACTCATAGAACTCTTAGGTGTAACTCTGCAGTTCCCTTCCTTAATCAACTTTTGAAAATGGCTCTTTATTCAGGATCATTGGCATTGATGGGTTAAAAATGTGGACTGAATAGTCTAGCTCCAGATGGGACAAGAAAATATGGATGATAAAATTATAAACAGACAGAGACTTCTTGCAGTGAAGGAGTTATATACTGTACAATCACTATTAAACCTTTTACTCTGAGGTGTGTGCTGCTGACAAGAAGCCTACACGTGGTGGCGCTGTGCACCCTGCGTGGAGCAGATGCAGCATCCACCCAGCAGTCAAATCTCCTCATATTTCCCTGCACCTCACCATGGGAAGGACCCTGGTCCAACCCTGGTGAAGCACTACATATGACAAGGAGGCAGTAGATCCCTACACGGTGTTTGTACTGTATTGTGCCTGTAGGAAGGCCCCACAGAACTACTTATTTGTTGTCAATGGGTCTGCTGACTGGGCAAATTTGGGAAGCAACAACAGTAACAACTAAGAGGTGTCTCCACTACACTAAAAATTGCCAAGTGGTAGGAATAATATACTGAAAGGACCTAACTTTACTCCAACTGACCAAACATAATACCTTACATAACAGAATTAACCTAACCTAATTAACTCTGCTTGACCTAACCCATCTTTATCTAACTTTGCTTAACATAAACTAACCTACTTTAACACAACTTAACCATCTCACCTACCCTAACCTTGCTTCACCTAACCTAACCCCTTTTCTTAAACTCTCTGCTGCAATAGTTAACTGATATTCTCAGTCTTTCATGTATGTAAAATGTCAAATCTGCGGCTGTCTTCCTTTCCATGTATTTCCCTCTGACTATCCCCCATTTTTTTTTTTTTTATACAATGTGTCCTGACATTTTAAAACGAACATATCTTGAGTCCGGTTCTTACTAAAAATTTCCCTTGGAGGGACATATTTTGCAAGCTTCCAACTTTTGACTATTTTCTTTTATACAAAATTTAAGCTAATATAACAACCAAGGAAAAAATAAATCCTGCAGCTACTGCAGATGTGTTTTCTACAATGTAAATAAATGTTGGATGAAAGCCAGGATAGCTTAATGTGTTGGAGAGAGATGCTTTCAGGTGGTGGCACTGATTTAAACAGGTGGCTCCATTGCCTAGCTATACAAACATCCCTTAACTCCCTCCCTATTTGCTCAAAAGAAGGATAGTGGATGGTGCAACAGTGACAATTTCAGCCTGATGTCCGCGTGTTCACATTTGAAGAAACCTGCAGCCAGAAGCCATAACAAAATAAAATAAGACATCCTTGGGCAACATGTGTTATTACTACTGAATGCAATATTGATACCACAGGGGGGGACTGTGGATATATGCTATAATATACAACATTAAATATTATCACTAACAATACACTTTTATAATGATTAATTTTGTTGTGGCTATTAGACTATATGGTTATTATTTAGCTAAGATCTCATTCTATGGAGATACAAATGATCTCCAATAACATATTCATTAACAATGCTTTGTGTGATTTTGTTTTACAAGGCTCTGAGGCACTGGAGAGGGACACCTTCATGTGGCTGCTTCAGTATGACCATGCAGTGGAGCTGCCCAATTATATTACTGTGCCTCAACCTCCTCCCAATCCCCTCTTACAGTGGAATTAGAAATCATCCCCAATAAAACCTTCACTAACAATGCTCTCCATTAACCAAAAAAACAGGCCCTGACAAGATGCCTCCAGGAGATTGCACTGAGCACCCTGGGTGAGGGGTCCATCCGAGAGCCAAATCTCCTATTACTGTACACCCACTACAATAATTCTTGGCACCCCATGCTTCAATACTCTTTGCAACCATCACTGGCACAGATGCCGTGAATACGAATTAAGAGGTGGTACACCTGATCCCCCCCCCCCCGAATCTGTACATCCCTCCATCCTCCCCCCATCTCTCACTCTCTCTCTCCATAGATAATTCCCATAGCTTCATGTCTTGTATAACAAATAATTCATAGCAAAGGACACAATACTTGAAGGAAGATCTCAAAACAGCAAGGCATTATCCACTAGATAATATAAAATTCAAAGTGCTATTTGTCTGCCTAAGGTTACCACCTTATGATTTTCTTACACACAATGATACAATGACAACCACCATTAGCATTTTAAGAATGAATTGACAACAAAGTACATCAGCCTAACTGTTCAGTTTATACAACAGCCCATGAACAACACATGCAAACTATATCCAGTATGTATCCTAGTACTGCTATAATATTAACCCCATCAATGCCGCTGTGGCTCTGTGGGTTAGAGCGCTCTGCTCTGATGGAAGAGGAGGAGGTTCAAGTCCACCCAAGGGTCATCAGTAGACATCAGGAAGGGCATCCAGTCATAAAGTGCTACAAGCTCCAAACCAAAGTCCTCTACCCAGGGACAACGTCTTTACCCTTAACGAAAAAAAATTGGGACACGGTGTTAACCCTCTCCCCCACAAAAAAAAAAGTGAGTGTAGCAGTGCATGCATTATGAAACTGAGAATGGTATATCACCAGTTCGACGAAGATGATAGTGATACTGCGGAAGGGGTGATTAGCAGGCATATTCATTAATTTATGATAGGCTTTTACCTCAGACGGTTCTCGAATTGCATATGATGTGAAGAATGTGTTGCCTACAAGAATGCTTCAACTTGGAGAAGTTGCACATTGAATGAGCATTAGGAGTTTTAATGTTAATTCTGAATCCGATCTACATTAAACATCAACATCCTCAAGTATAATTTTTATGAAAACTATGCTGATAAACTCTCTATGTAACATAAAAGGCAGTGATAATTAATAAACAAAACAAATTGCACAGTAATTGTTGATACAAAGCCTCCTACACCACTATGCGGACCTAAGGCTCAGCAGATCAGGGATACCAACCAGGCATGTTAACTCAGTATATTTTCAGATCTTTCGTCCTGCGTGTCAAATCTTACTGTGCTAAAAGAGTGTCGATATTTTATTTAATGGGTGTACGGTACTTCCCTGCACCTGGCTGTGGCAAGGACCCTGGTCTGACCCTGCTGAAGCACTGTCTACCATAATGTCAAAATGATCAGCTCTTGAGTTTGGCTCTCTGTTATCTTGTTTTTGTTTTTTCTTGGAGGGAACAATCTGCAGGCTCCTGGCCATTGGTTCCTTCTTCCTTGAAGAATAATAAAAATAAATATCTATCTATCTATCTTTTGCCAGATGCCTTAATCCTGTAAGGGGTGGCCACAAACAAATCGCCTCCGTGTCGCCCTGTCCCCCACCATTTCACTGCCCTGCTCCCACCTCACACCCCCTTCTCTCATATACCTCTCCACTGCAACCCTCCATCTCATCCTTGGCCTCCCCCTCCCTCTCCCCCCCCCTCCACCTCACTCACATACACTCTCCTCGTTAGTCTCTTGCTCTCCATCCTTTCCACATGGCCAAACCACCTCAGTGTTTCTCCTATCACTTCCTTTCACATCCACATCCACACCACAATGCTCCTTTATATCCTCATTTGTCAGTCTTTCTGTCCATGTGACTCTACAAGTTCCTCTCAAATAACTCATTTCCACTGCTCTCACTCTTGATTTGTGTCCCTCCAACAAGGTCCAAGCTTCACTTCCATATGTTAGAGTTGGTATCACAATACTTTCATGCAGTAACTTTTTCACTTCCATGCTCACTTCCCTGTTTCCTATCACAGTTTTTAAGCAACCAGCAACCTTTCTTCCTTGTTGTACCCTTTCAAGTACTTCACCCTCCAAACTTCCATCTTTACTCATCACATTACCCAAGTAATTAAACACACTCACATTAGTAAGAGAGTAAGAAGAGAGTGGATGAGGAATTTGGAAGGAATTTGAGTGTAAAGTGGAGGGACTGTAAGAAAATGTTCTGGAGAGAAGTGAAAAGAGTAAGACAGGGTGGAAGTGAAGTTAGCAGGGAAGTGAAAGATAAAAATGGTAGGTTACTAGTGGAGAAGGGAGAAAAAGTGAGCAGATGGAGAGAACACTTTAAGGAATTGTTGAACGTGGAGGATGGAAGTAATGCAAGTATAAGTGGCTGGGGAATGGCTGGGAGAAGGAGGGAGGTGAGAAGACAGGAAGAAATCAGTAGGATAGAAGTTGTGGAAGCAATGAAGAAAGTTAAATCGGGGAAAGCCCCAGGAATTGATGGAGTGTGTGGTGAAATGTTGAAGCATGGGGGAGAGATAGTAGTAGAATGGATGTGGAAGATGTGCAGATTGGCCTGGGAGGAAGGTAGAGTCCCGGAGGATTGGAAGTCAGGTATAATTATTCCCTTGTACAAAGGAAAAGGGGAAAAAGAAGTGTGTGGTAATCATAGGGGCATTTGTCTTCTTAGTATAATAGGAAAAGTGTATGGTAGGATACTTATAGACAGAGTTAGAGAAAGAACAGAGAAATTAGTTGGAGAAGAACAGGGAGGCTTAAGGAAGGGAAGAGGTTGTGTAGATCAGATATTCATTCTTAGAGCTTTAGTGGAAAAGTTTCTAGAGAAGGGAAAGAAGTTGTATGCGGCTTTCATGGATTTGGAGAAAGCATATGACAGGGTGGATAGACAAGGATTGTGGAAAGTGTTAAGAATATATGGAGTAGATGGGAAGTTGTTGAATGCTGTGAAGAGTATGTACGATGGTGCAAAGGCTGCAGTGCGTGTGGATGGTGAACTAAGTGAATTTTTCTCTTTGAAAGTTGGGTTGAAACAGGGATGTGTCATGTCTCCATGGTTGTTCAATCTGTACATGGATGGGGTAATAAAAGAGGTACAAGGTAGGGTAGTGGATGTTGGAGTGGCCCTGGTGAGAGAGGACAGTGTTTGGAAACTCCCTCTACTGTTGTTTGCAGATGATACTGTGTTGTTGAGTGAAGACGAAGGGGAGCTGCAAGGCTCGGTGGATGAGTTTGAGAGAGTGTGTAAGAAACGGAACCTAAAGGTGAATGTAGGGAAGAGTAAAGTGATGGTCTTTGAGAGAGGTGAAGTTAGTGAATGTACAGCGAGGTTGGATGGTGAGGAATTGGAAAATGTGAGTATGTTTAACCCCTAAAACGCGGCTGTGTACAGTCGATCCCCCCCGAGTGGCGGGGTTGTATCGCGGTCTGAGTACCTGTAGGAAAATATTTGCCAAAAATCAGAGATTAACCCTAGAACATTATACTTGGTATGGCAGATAGTACTTACATTCAGCTTTCTCCAGAGACAGGTGTTGAGCCTTCTTGGACTACCCAAGGACTTGTGGAGACTTGCAAAGTTGGGTAACCAAATCTTCACTTTCACACCTCCAGCAACCCGGTTTCCCCTCTACCACAGCCTCATTCTGTCACAGTAAACTTTATACTACAACGTAAAGGTAGTTAGGAATCCGTATTTGTACAATAAGCACTGAAAATAAGGCTAAAATCAACAGAGCGTACGGCCGACATGCACTGTGGCGGCGGTCTTCCCGTCACTCAACAAACATTTCCATTTTCACAGCTAAAAACATGTATACTACATTATTTTCAATCATATTACTTCCCAGAAGATCACCACGGCGCGCTTTTTATTCTGCCTTACGTCTGCCACTTTATTCTCGTTCCTGTCGGCCGCTTGCACTGACTGGGAAGAGCTAGAACTCACCATAATCTCACTTTGAAAGCCTGCAGTAAACTGACGCTAAACAGAGGCAAACCGTGAGAAAAAAAGCTAGTGTTACAACTGGGGAAACAAGCGTTTCCTAGTAGCATAAACTGCTTGTGAGAGGAGATCACAGATTTACAGTTCTGAGCGCTCAGAGCGCTGCCATGTATCACAGCCAGGCTGGCCGGGCCGTGGTGGGGGGGGGACGGGGGGAAAACACGATATTTGGCAACAACTGAGGTCAGTAGTACAAAGGTAAAGTATGCTAGTTGTAGCTAGAGGGTGGTGGTACTGATAGACAATACCAGCTGGAGCCTGCTTGCCCGCGGTTATTCAAAATGTACTAAAATCGCAAACGCGACGACCCGCCGCCCTGCCCTTGTGGCCGAGCGTCGCAAACGCGACGATCCGCGTTCTAGGGGTTAAGTATTTGGGTAGTGTGATGAGTAAGGATGGAGGTTTGGAGGGTGAAGTGCTTGAAAGGGTACAGCAGGGAAGAAAGGTTGCTGGTTCCTTGAAAACAGTGATAAGAAACAGGGAAGTGAGCATGGAAGTGAAAAAGTTACTACATGACAGTATTGTGATACCAACTCTAACGTACGGAAGTGAAGCTTGGACATTGTTGGAAGGACACAAGTCAAGAGTGAGAGCAGTGGAAATGAGTTATTTAAGAGGAGCCTGTGGAGTCAGATGGAGAGACAGGCTGACGAATGAGGATATAAAGAAGCGTTGTGGTGTTGATGTGGATGGGATAGGAAGCGTTATGAGGAACACACTAGGGTGGTTTGGCCATGTGGAGAGAATGGAAGGTGAAAGACTGACGAAGAGAGTGTATGTGAGTGAGGTGGAGGGGGGGAGAGGGAGGGGGAGGCCGAGGATGAGATGGAGGGATGGGGTGGAGAGGTATATGAGAGAGGGGGGTGTGAGTTGGGAGCAGGGCAGTGAAATGGCGGGGGACAGGGAGACTTGGAGGCGATTTGTTTGTGGCCACCCCAAACGGGATTGAGGCGTCTGGCAATAGATAGATAGATAGACATTTTCCATTTCCTCCTCATCCAACCTCACTGTACATTCACTGACTTCATTTCTCTCATAGACCATAACTTTACTCTTCCCTACATTCACCTTTAGATTCAGTTTCTTACACACTCTCCCAAACTCATCCACCAAGCCTTGCAGCTCCCCTTTGCCTTCATTTAACAACACAGTATCATCTGCAAACAACAGTACAGGAAGTTTCTAAACACTGCCCTCTCTCATTAGGGCCACTCAAACATCCACTGCCCTACCTTGTATCTCTTTTATAACCCATCCATATATTATTGAACAACCATGGAGACATGACACATCGCTGTTTCAATCCAACCTCCAAACAGAAAAATTCACTCACTTCACTATGAACACACACTGCAGCCTTAGCACGCTCATACATACTCTTCACAGCATTCAGCAACTTCCAATTTACTCCATAAGTTCTTAATACTTTCCACAATCCTTGTCTATCCACCCTGTCATATGCTTTCTCTAAATCCATGACAACTGCATACAACTTCTTTTCCTTCTCTAGAAACTTTTCCACTAAAGACCTAAGAATGAACATCTGATCTACACAACCTCTTCCCTTCCTAAAGCCTCCCTGTTCTTCTCCAACTAATTCCTCTGTTCTTTCTCTAACTCTGTCAATAAGTATCCTACCATACACTTTTCCTATTATACTAAGAAGACAAATGCCCCTATGATTACCACACACTTCTTTTTCCCCTTTTTCTTTGTACAAGGGAATAATTATACCTGACTTCCAATCCTCCGGGACTCTACCTTCCTCCCAGGCCAATCTGCACATCTTCCACATCCATTCTACTACTATCTCTCCCCCATGCTTCAGCATTTCACCACACACTCCATCAATTCCTGGGGCTTTTCCCATTTTAACTTTCTTCATTGCTTCCACAACTTCCATCCTACTGATTTCTTCCTGTCTTCTCACCTCCCTCCATTTCCCAGCCACTTATACTCGCATTACTTTCATTCTCTATGTTCAACAATTCCTTAAAATGTTCTCTCTATCTGCTCACTTTTTCTCCCTTCTCCACTAGTAATCTACTAGTTCCATCTTTCACTCCCAAACAAACTTCTTTGACACCTTGTCTCTCTTTACCTCTTTCCAGAACATTTTCTTACAGTCCATCCAAATTCCTCATCCACTCTCTTCTTAATCTCTCTTAATAATCTTTTTACCTCTCTCTTCCTCTCAACACAACACTCTCCCTTCTGTCTCTCAGCTTCTTCCACACCCATTTCTCGTTGACTCACTATATTGTTTGTCAAAGGCTAAAATAAATTAAAATGGAGCAAGCCTATATCTCTTTTGCATAATTTCAATTCAGAAGGCTTTATAAAGATGGAGAGGCACAGTGGCACTGATACAACCAAGCACCACAGCTACCACATTATACAAAAATCCCTTAACTTCCTTTCTATCCCCCAAGAGGAGGATGGCAGGCTCTGGGAAAAGGGCAACTTTAGCCTGCACCCCAACTCATTCCCTAACAAATTTCCTCTAAAAAAAAAAAAAAAAGTTTGTTGCAAGCATGAACAAACTGGAGTGGGACATGACCTAGTCTCATATACTAATCTAATCTTACAGACCAGACATAACCACATCTAACACTGATTAACCTAACCTAATCCTATTTCAGACTAACCAAACCAAACCTAACATACATTAACCTAACATGATCTAACTCTGATAAACCTAACACTAATTCCTTACCAAATCTCATTCACATAGGCCTAACCTCCCCTAACCTAATTCATATCAGTGTTACCAAACCTAACTCTCTTAATCTACCCTTAGAAAACTCAGATTAACCTAACCTAACCTGACCCACAAAATGCTTATCGTGTGTCTGTTCTAACCTGACAAAGATCTCTAGCTAATTTCACCTCAGTTACCAGCCAAGTGTACCCATATTGGAGTCTAGTAACCAAGGAGACTCATTCCTACCTCAATCGGGTGGAAACAAACTAGCTTCATATGGGATATACTACAAAAAGGGTGGCCACAAACAAATCACCTCTCTGTCACTCTATCCTTCACCAGCCTCACTTATATACTTCTCCATGCCATTCTTCCATCTTATCCTCAGTCTCCCTCCACCTACTCACATAAACTCTCCTAATCAGTCTCTTGTTCCCCACTCTCTCCACACCACCCATCCCTCCATTTCATCTCTGGTCCCCCTCTCCACCTCACTCATATACACTCTCTTAGTCTATAATTTTCCACTGTCTCCACCCCACCCCTCCATCTCCAGTCTCTCCCTCACCTCACTCCCACACACTCTCTTAGTCAGTCAGTCTCTCTCCAGTCTCTCCACAAGGCTAAAGCACTCCAAGGTACTTCAATCCCTTGTCAACACACACACACACACACACACACACACACACACACACACACACACACACACACACACACACACGTTAATAAATATCAGATTATCCTAAATGGCAAAAGAACTATGCATTATTAACATTCAGGCTCCTGTGGCTCACTCTCACCTCAGTAAAATGCTTTGGTGACAATATGAGAATCAACACACTAAAGCCCTTATAGTTTTACAGTATTTAAAAAAAAAAAGGAAAAGAAAAAAATAGAATACTACAGTTATGCTATGACCCCCAACCCAACCCCTAAAAAAAAACTAACATTAAGTGTAAGGGATTATCAGGTGTGAGGCCATCCTGAAAATGTTAATGCTTGCTGCCCCCACACTGGCTGCTGTAACTCCCTTTGACCTGAATATAACAGCACATTGTGAACTGGAATAGAACACTAGAGTTATACTGACCAACAGAGGGTTAACGGTGACAGTATTAACCCTTTTACAACAACATTTATGATTTACTTCTGTAATTCCTGTTTCCTGCCAGATTAATACTTTTACCATCTCCCATAGTAAATTAATTCTCTGGTCATAGTCTGCCCTGTCACACAATCTCAGAGGGTGCACACCTCCACCAAAACAAATATCTCAAAATCTAATCACCTCTTTCTTGGCCCACTGCCCACCTATCCACCAGATTTCACTGATGTCCAATAACAACATTCTGAGACACCTTGTGCACAAACAAACAAACATATACAAGTAAATACCCTTAACATAATCTCTAATCAACTTCATAAAAAATAAGGTGCAATGGATTAACACTGGCTCACTTCTTGTTGGGTAAGGAAGCTCCCTATCACCTCTTCCCTAGCAATTTATTTTTGGTTGGTTGATATCCTTTTGTATGCTATTTATGTAGAGTATGGTGATATTGGAAGGAATTATTTAACACAGAAGGGACAATAAGGTGTAATATGCAAAATAAGTTAATTAGGAAAAGGTGTTAGGGTGCTTCCTGAACCTACAAGGATATGGGCCACTGTCTGCTGCCAACATGATACAACTTGAAAACAATGACAGATAAAAAGACATACAGTAATAATACATCTATACAATTACCTTTTTAAACACCCATGAACACCTTAAAACAAATTAACATACCTATATAAAACAATGCCAACCTAACCCTAAATATGTATAAACAATGAAATATAAGAAACATCCAGTAATAATACATCTATACAATACAATTACCTTTTTAAACACCCTTGAATACTTGAAAACAAAATAACAGACCTATATCAAACAATGCCAACCTAACCCTAAATATGTACAATTTTAAGCTATACTGTAATATAAAGAATACAGTACTGTAGGTATATAAAATCATCTGCCAGCAGTAATAGTATACAAATAAGACAGACTATACTGTATTCAAATCTGTGAAATTTCCTGTAGCTGGATTTGTGTCTGGTGGAAATTACCATACAATAAAATTAAAACAGGGTCAACACAGCATACTGGTACATCCCAAGGCAAGATTATCATTATTATTATTATTATTATTATTATTATTTTTATTATTATTATTATTATTATTATTATTATTATTGTGATATGTGGCTACAAGCTTGGTTATAATCCACACAATCATCACTCTTAGGCAGCAAACATTTAGCCACAAGTACAGTCACTTGGACCCACATTCCTGTACATTAAGGAAGCTCCCTAACACTGTACCCTATGTGATTTATTTTACATAATACACCTTACTGTCCTATTCTGTGTTATGTAAATCCTCCAAACATCATCATACTCTCCACAAATAAAGTACAAAGGGATATTAACTAGCCATATCCAAAAATAAATCAATAAGGAAAGGGTGTTATGGAGCTTCCTTACCCAATGTGAAAACAGGACTTAGTGATCCTCCTGAGTGACTGTACATGAGTCAAAGTCCAGGCTGAGACTCACATTATTACAAACCTTAATACATTTCTCAAATTTTTCTCCTTATATTTTCCAGCAACTGTTGTGATGTCATTTTTGAAACTTAGGCTTGGATTCTTGTCGGTTAAAGAAGCTCCCTAACACCTCTTCCTCGGTGATTTAATTTAGGATATGGGAGGTTAATGTCCTTTTGTACATTATTTATGCAGACTATGGCAATATCAGAAGGATTTATGCAACACAGAAAAGGACGGTGAGGTGTAATAAATGAAATAAATCACTTAAGAAAAGGTGCTACAGAGCTTCCTGAACAGATGAGAATAAAGGCCTTAGTTCAGCTTCCAGTACACAGACAATATCAGCTGCACCATGGCCAACACCAATACAGGGATTCCTTAAGAGAAAATATGGCATCAATTTTAGATTAGATTTGATCAGATTCATATGGTAACAATAGCTATATACCCCACTGAGACCCATATTTCCAACATCATCATCATCATTATCAAGACCTACTTTCCCTCCCAAGGGCAGGGTGAGGAGTAGCAATGTCCAGACAGCCCAAAATCTGCCCAATCCAAAGCTAAATCCATCTGTTGGCAGTTACATTATTACAACTGGATCTATGCTGCATATATACCAAAGCCTGATATGATACAGCAGACTCAGGTTATAATGGGCTAATTGGGGGAAAGCCTGATCCATTAAAGCCAATTATCCGTTACACCCAAGGGTCCCCTCTGAGGTGGGATTTCAGGCACATTTGAAAATAAATGAGTACAAGAGCATATTCTAGTACTAAAAATATAAACTATACCCATTTCATACCAACTTGCCCATTATTTCACCTTTTTGCAGCTTATTTCACATCCCTGGCAGAGCACTTATTCATGACTAGTACAGTATTACTCTAGTCTGCTATTACAACTCAGCAAACACAATGAGGCGAGGGTAATTTCAGGCCAGCCTGGAGTAAAAAGGGTCGTTATGTGTTGCAACCCACTGTGTCCCACTTAACAGACATTATTCACTGTAGCCGATGAAAGTGGCCTTCGTAATGTCCGTTAAATCTGATATCCAGTCAATTGAGGTACATTACATTGAGGGTCTACTGGTTTACTATACTGTGACAATATATCTAACTATCTATTGCCAGATGCCTTAATCCCGTAAGGGGTGGCCACACACAAAATGCTCCCATGTCGCCTGACCCCAGCCATTTCATTGCCCTGCTTCCAGCTCACACCCCCTCTCTCATATACCTCTCCACTCCATCCCTCCATCTCATCCTTGGCCTCCCCCTCCCTCTCACCCCCTCCACCTCACTCACGTACACTCTCCTCGTCAGTAACAATATATAACGGGTTTAAAGCAACGTTGGGTCTGGTTAGTACTTGGATGGGTGACCGCCTGGGAACACCAGATGCTGTTGGCATCCCTACATGTCAAGTGGGGTTGGTGGAGGATTAGTGCCCCTCCCTGTAAAACAATTAACTCTAAGCCCTTGGCCACCCCGTCTGGGATACATGGCGTCTGGCAATGAATGAATGAATGAATGAAAAAATATTTCTAAGCTATGGTAGATCATAAAATACAATGCAACAAACATAATAACAGACAGATTCTCTTATAATGAAAAATACAATAGCAAGTGTATGTTTTGGGTATACACAGCTAGTTTGTATACCATTATGCGTACAGGATCACACCTTAGTCTGCATTCTTGTGGGTTAAGAAGGCTCCCTAACACCCCTTCCTCAGTGATTTATTTTTGGATATGGCTGGTTAATATCAATTTGTAAGCTATTTATGCAGAGTATGGTGGTATTGATTAAAATGACATAGAAGACAGTAAGGAATAGTCAGCAAAATAAATCACCTAAGAAGAGGGGTTAGGGAGCTTCCTTAACCTATGAGAATATGGTACTGTCCCTTATCCATGGAAGGAGAGCAACAGCAAAAATTATATGCCAAAGCCCAAGCTGGCAAAGTATGAATGTGTAGGAGGTGTGCTTATGAAGAGTGATGCATGTGACAGTGGAATTGCTGTACTGATGAAGACTGTGTCAGGAGGAGAGTGATAGCCAGAGATAACCCTTCCCCATGCTGGCAATGTATATAATGGGTTAAGAGTGTCTGTGAAAGTGGAAATGTTTGTGTGTGTCAGGAGGAGAGTGATGGCTAAAATTAACCCTTTCCCCATGCTGGGAAAGTACATATGGAGCAGATTACTGTGGGAAGTCAATACATCATTATGAACACAGAACTGCACTTAATCATGGCTGGGAGAGTGATAGCCAGAATCATGTTTTTCTCATGCTAGCAAAGTATACTGATCAGGGATGTTTGTATAAAGAGTACTATATCTGAAAGTGTAAATGCTGTATTGGCTTTTTTTTTTTTTTTTTTTTTTTTGTGTGTGTGTGTGCTCAACTCTGGACACAGGCTTCACAGCCTGCTCCCAAGGCCCAGTAGTCCTCCTATATATCATACACCTCTACATGTTTGTGTGTGTCAGAGGGAGAGTGAGAGCCAGAATTACCTTTTCTCCATGCTGGCAATGTACACACAGACAGCTTTGGTATTTTGTATGAAGGGTGTACATGGAACTTATATCAACCAACACAAATATGCCTACACATAAAAATCTTGTCATTTATGCTCATTTCACCTTAACTTGGCCAAGACTTTTGTGCTTTTGCAGGTCATTTCACAGAGCCTGACGGTAGAATGAGGCTTACTACAGATCTACAATCTTTCTACAGCACTTCTTCATGACTAGCATCACTGTGTTACAACTCAGCCTTAAAGATGGAAAGATGGTAATTTTAGGCCAAGCTACAGTGGACAAATTATAGTATACATAAGGACTTCTGCATAAATGTCTAAATCCATTGTGTATGGATGGGTGCCTGGTGGTATAGTGGTTGGAATGCCCCAGTTGGAGATATGGCCTTGCACCTACCCTTCATTTTTTATTATTCTGGGCAAAGAAGAAAGAACCAAAGGCCAGAGGAAAAAAAAAAAAAAGCCAAATTTCAGATGCATTCATTTCAAGATACCATGACACACTGCATCTAAAAGACTGGAGGACATAGGCGGAAGGAAGTATAGACTGAGAAAGAGAGATCCAGAGCTGAACTGTTGATTACATGAAGGACTAGGAATATCAGTTAACTCTTCCATTACAGAACCAGACATAAACGGGGTGGAAGAGCTCTGCCAGAATTGTTTTTAATGCAAGGAAGAAGGAACCAAAGACCAGAAGCCAAGAAGACTGTTCCATCCAAGAAAAAATAATAGCAAAATAACAGAGCCAAATTCAAGTTGCATTCATTTTGAGATGCCTGGACACACTGTGTTTCAAAGACCAGATGGGTGACACAAACAGACAATTCACCTTACATGGACAGTTTAACTTACAAACCTGCATTGTTCTCACATCTATTTATTTATCTATCTATCTGTCTATCTACCTATCTAATGCCAAACTTGTAAGGAGTAATCACAAATCAATCACCTCCATGTCACCCTGTCATCCACTATCACACTGCTCTCTACCCAACTCAAGCCATCCCTCTCTCATACATGTATACACACACACACACACACACACACACACACACACACACACACACACACACACTCCTTATACAGTGAACCGATATATGATAAATCCTTTATACTTATGGTGACTAAAAAGTTATACCCTTATTGACACATGATATAATTTTCCCTTCAACCAACTGATGGTTATGGTCGGGTACAAAGCCTCACACACAGTACACAGTTGTTGTTTCACATATACAATCAGCCATGTACAAAACCAGTCCTTTGTTTGTTGCAAGACAGCCTTTGTACTGAGCCTTATCAGGTGTGTTGGTGTCAGTGATGCAACACTAGTGTGATGGTGCAGGTCAACCAGCAAGTGAACTGCACTGAAGCCAAATTACTGCCACTTGAGCTGAGATGCACACTTGTTTTTATAAGTATTTTTGGTGGTAAACAGCAAGTGAAGAGCAATTACTGCCAGTTTACCTGAGTTGTCATTTATTTATACACTGTTGGATAGGTGACCATAGACAAAAAACATTTCCCCATTGAACCCATGTTTTAATTTACTCCATATATGATACAACAGAAGAAATATGTGCAGCATGTGATGTGGTGTGTGGAAGGAAGAGAAGACGGAGGGGGGTGCAAGGAACAGCGTGGTGGACTGAAGAGGTGAAACAGGCTGTGGCACAAAAGAAGAAAGCATACAATGAATGGATGAGAAATAGGGGCGTGGAAGAAGTTGAGAGACGGAAGAGAGAATTATACGTAGAAAGAGAGAGGTGAAAAGATTAGTAAGAGGGAGTAAGAAGAGAGTGGATGAGGAATTTGGAAGGAATTTGAGTGTAAAGTGGAGGGACTGTAAGAAAATGTTCTGGAAAGAGGTGAAAAGAGTAAGACAGGGTGGAAGTGAAGTTAGCAGGGGAGTGAAAGATAAAAATGGTAGATTACTAGTGGAGAAGGGAGAAAAAGTGAGCAGATGGAGAGAACACTTTAAGGAATTGTTGAACGTGGAGGATGGAAGTAATGCGAGTATAAGTGGCTGGGGAATGGCTGGGGAGAAGGAGGGAGGTGAGAAGACAGGAAGAAATCAGTAGGATAGAAGTTGTGGAAGCAATGAAGAAAGTTAAATCAGGAATTGATGGAGTGTGTGGTGAAATGCTGAAGCATGGGGGAGAGATAGTAGTAGAATGGATGTGGAAGATGTGCAGATTGGCCTGGGAGGAAGGTAGAGTCCCGGAGGATTGGAAGTCAGGTATAATTATTCCCTTGTACAAAGGAAAAGGGGAAAAAGAAGTGTGTGGTAATCATAGGGGCATTTGTCTTCTTAGTATAATAGGAAAAGTGTATGGTAGGATACTTATAGACAGAGTTAGAGAAAGAACAGAGAAATTAGTTGGAGAAGAACAGGGAGGCTTTAGGAAGGGAAGAGGTTGTGTAGATCAGATATTCATTCTCAGATCTTTAGTGGAAAAGTTTCTAGAGAAGGGAAAGAAGTTGTATGCGGCTTTCATGTCAAGTGGGGTTGGTGGAGGATTAGTGCCCCTCCTTGTAAAACAATTAACTCTAAGCCCTTGGCCACCCCGTTTGGGATACATGGCGTCTGGCAATGAATGAATGATGAAATATGACAGGGTGGATAGACTAGGACTGTGGAAAGTGTTAAGAATATATGGAGTAGATGGGAAGTTATTGAATGTTGTGAAGAGTATGTACGATGGTGCGAAGGCTGCAGTGCGTGTGGATGGTGAACTAAGTGAATTTTTCTCTTTGAAAGTTGGGTTGAAACAGGGATGTGTCATGACTCCATGGTTGTTCAATCTGTACATGGATGGGGTAATAAAAGAGGTACAAGGTAGGGTAGTGGATGTTGGAGTGGCCCTGGTGAGAGAGGATAGTGTTTGGAAACTCCCTGTACTGTTGTTTGCAGATGATACTGTGTTGTTGAGTGAAGACGAAGGGGAGCTGCAAGGCTTGGTGGATGAGTTTGAGAGAGTGTGTAAGAAACGGAATCTAAAAGTGAATGTAGGGAAGAGTAAAGTGATGGTCTTTGAGAGAGGTGAAGTCAGTGAATGTACAGCGAGGTTGGATGGTGAGGAATTGGAAAATGTGAGTACGTTTAAGTACTTGGGTAGTGTGATGAGTAAGGATGGAGGTTTGGAGGGTGAAGTGCGTGAAAGGGTACAGCAGGGAAGAAAGGTTGCTGGTTCTTTGAAAGCAGTGATAAGAAACAGGGAAGTAAGCATGGAAGTGAAAAAGTTACTACATGACAGTATTGTGATACCAACTCTAACGTACGGAAGTGAAGCTTGGACGTTGTTGGAAGGACACAAGTCAAGAGTGAGAGCAGTGGAAATGAGTTATTTAAGAGGAGCCTGTGGAGTCACATGGAGAGACAGGCTGACGAATGAGGATATAAAGGAGCGTTGTGGTGTTGATGTGGATGTGATAGGAAGCGTTATGAGGAACACACTGAGGTGGTTTGGCCATGTGGAGAGGATGGAGGGTGAAAGACTGACGAAGAGAGTGTATGTGAGTGAGGTGGAGGGGGAAAGAGGGTTGGGGGAGGCCGAGGATGAGATGGAGAGATGGGGTGGAGAGGTATATGAGAGAGGGGGGTGTGAGTTGGGAGCAGGGCAGTGAAATGGCGGGGGACAGGGCGACTTGGAGGCGATTTGTTTGTGGCCACCCCAAACGGGATTGAGGCGTCTGGCAATAGATAGATAGATAGATAGATAGATGATACAACATTATGCAGTGGAAATTTCAAAGGCATCCTCATCATAAACATTCATGGTGTTCACAGACACACATTCAAAAGATACCTATACATTCACATTCCTCTCCAGCATCCATTCTGCTTCCCCCCAAAGGAGAATGTTTACTGGGTGAGCTCTCTCTCTCTCTCTCTCTCTCTCTATCTGTCTCTGTCTGTCTGTCTGTCTCTCTCAATTTGTCATTCACAATTTTTCACAGCCTTCATGTAAACAACTATCATGAATTAACACACACACACACACACACACACACACACACACACACAATTACTGTACACAACACTCTCTTCACTATAAGGATGTTTGAAATTTCCACTGCATAATGATGTATCAAATATGGAGTAAATTAAAACATGGGTTCAATGGGGAAATGTTTTTTGTCTATGGTCACCTATCCAACAGTGTATAAATAAATGACAACTCAGGTAAACTGGCAGTAATTGCTCTTCACTTGCTGTTTACCACCAAAAATACTTATAAAAACAAGTGTGCATCTCAGCTCAAGTGGCAGTAATTTGGCTTCAGTGCAGTTCACTTGCTGGTTGACCTGCACCACCACACTAGTGTTGCATCACTGACACCAACACACCTGATAAGGCTCAGTACAAAGGCTGTCTTGCAACAAACAAAGGACTGGTTTTGTACATGGCTGATTGTATATGTGAAACAACAACTGTGTACTGTGTGTGAGGCTTTGTACCCGACCATAACCATCAGTTTGTTGAAGGGAAAATTATATCATGTGTCAATAATGGTATAACTTTTTAGTCATTGTAATTATAAGGGATTTATCACAATCTGGTTCATTGTTTAAGGAGTGTGTGTGTGTGTGTGTGGTGTGGTGTGGTGTGGTGTGTGTGGGGGGGTCTACTGTACACACATACAAACTATAACCACACAAATATATATGTACACAGTGTGCAGCAGCACAAACTATTGACTTGTGATATGGTGCTTAAAGAACGAGTGATGAAAAAGAGGACTTATGTACCTAGGAGGAAAATATGGAAGCTGAAAATCCAAGTAGTTAGGAATGCCTTCTATAGCGAGTTGAGGAGAGTGGTGGCTGAACAGGGAGCTGTAGACAGAGGCGTTAATGAACAGTACAGAGCCCTCAAGAACAACCTCTTGAGAGTTACTGATGTAACATGCAGTTGGACAAGAGGACCACCAAGACATAAAGTAACTTGGTGGTAGGATGAGGGTGTAGAAAGCGGCAGTTAAGGAGAAAAGAATATAGGTGAGCAGTGTGTGAAGAATGATGATGGAAGGGTAGTGGTGAAGAGTGAGGATATTAAAGATGCATGGAGACAGCATTACAGTCTGTTGTTGAATGAGGAGTCTGACTGGGACAGGGAAGGTTTGGAGCCAGCAGATCCAGTGTTTGGCCCTTGGCCTTTGATTGATGCTGCTACTGTGAGTGAGGCAATAGGCAGGATGCAGGTGTGGAAGGCAGCAGGTGTGTCTGGGTTAACTGTCGAAATGTTGAAGGCCTCAGGCGATATAGGGGTGAAGTTAGTCAATGACCTGATAAATATGATTACAGTATTTATGAGTGTGTTATCCCAGATGATTGGCTGAAGAGTGTAATTGTATATGTGTATAAAGGGAAGAGTGATGCCCTGGAAAGAGGAAATTATAGAAGTATAAAGCTTTTAGATCAGATAATGAAGGTAATGGAGAGAGTTTTAGAAGGTATGATTAGAGAAAGAGTGAATATTGATGAGATGCAGTTTGGGTTTATGCCAGGTAGGGGGACCACTGATGCCATATTCATTGTTCGACAGCTTCAGGAAAAATATATTGGTAGGAGAAGGGATCTGTATTTTGTTTTTGTTGATTTGGAAAAGGCCTTTGACAGAGTCCCTAGAGAGGTGGTGAAGTGGGCAATGAGAAAGCTTGGCTTGGAGGAGTGGCTGGTTAGGGTGGTTATGGCTATGTATGTGGGTGCTCGCACCCAGGTAAGAGTGAATGGAGATTTGAGCGATGAGTTTTCTGTGAATGTTGGTGTGCATCAGGGGTCAGTTTTGAGTCCCATGTTGTTTATCATGGTACTTGAAACCCTCTCACGTGACTTTAGAAATGGACTCCCGTGGGAGATGTTGTATGCTGTTGATTTGGTGTTGATTGCAGAGAATGAAAGGGAGGTGGAGGAAAGGTTTAGGAAGTGGAGAGATGGTATGGGGCACAAGGGCTTAAGGGTAAATGCAGATAAAACAAACGTAATGATATCTAGGGTTGGTGGCGGTACTGTCAAAGACAAAGGAGAGTGGCCATGTGCAGTTTGCCACAAGGGCGTGGGAAGTAATTCCATCTTGTGCGGTGTTTGTGATAAATGAGTGCACAAGAGATGTAGTGGTACCAGAAGTAGACTGCGAGATAATGCTGATTTTATGTGTACGGCGTGTCAGGGAGAACAGGTGGAGATTGTCAGGTGTGAAAGGATTGAACTTGCTGGTGAATCTCTTGAGTGTGTGGAAGAGTTTTGTTATTTGGGAGACATGTTGTATGCTGGAGGTGGGGCTGGAGCTAGCTCTGTGGCTAGGGTGAGAAGTGGTTGGAAGAAGTTCAGGGAGCTCTTGCCTCTTCTGACATTGAGAGGGCTCTCCCTATGTGCTAAGGGGTCTTTGTATGCAGCATGTGTTAGGAGTGTAATGCTGTATGGTAGTGAGACCTGGGCAGTAGAGGAGGAGGATATTTGCCGGCTCAGACGTATAGAAATGACAATGATTAGGTGGATGTGTAGTGCATCCCTGTGTGCAAGGTCTGGGGGGGCTGGGTTTACGATGGAAGAGTTGAGAGGTAGGATGGGACTGGAGTGTATTGGTGTTGTGATGAGGAGAGGTAGATTGAGATGGTTTGGACATGTGCAGAGGATGGGGGAAGATAATTGGGTGAGGAGGGTCAGAAGTGTTAATATTGGGAGTGGGGTTATGAGGGGCGGACCGAGAAAGACATGGGACGAGGTCATTAAGTGTGACCTCAGGGTTAAGGGACTGAACAGGGAGGCTGCAATGGATCATGCAGTGTGGAGAGCCGCCATTAGGTGACCAAGGCCGACTCATGCAAGCATGTTGGAGCCTTTAAAAACAAAACAAAAAGAAACATACACAAACACAAACTTCACAAGCAAACAACCATACTTACTTCATACACTATACCCACACATAAAGAGAGGCCTCACACACACACACACACACACACACACACACAAACACAAATATACGTAAGTTAGATACACTTATAATAATATATACATACACCATAACCACACATACATGTTTGTACATACACATATATACATATAGACATCATATACACATATACCATCAATCATTTATACAGAGACTGCTGATAAACAAGGAGTGGGAAGGACCCTCTCTCCCTGTGTGTGTGTGTGTGTGTGTGTGTGTGTGTGTGTGTGTGTGACATTTTTTTTTAATGCATGAACAAAGAACCAAAGACCACGAGCCCGCAAACCGTTCCTTAAAAAAAAAAAAAAAAAAAAAAAAAAAAAAAAAAAAAAAAGAGAGAGAGAGAGAGCCAAATTCAAAATCCATTCATATCGAGATGCTGTGTATAAAAGACCGGAGGTCATAGGCAGTAGGAAATACAGACAGAGGAAGACAGTTCCAGAGCTGACCTATTGCATACATAAAGGACTGGGAGGGTTAACACTTGCATTAGAGTGCTGAACAGAAAAGGGATGAGAGTTTTCTGCTAGACTGGTGTTACTTAATGATACACCTGATGGATTCTACAGGCAGTTAACATGAGAGTAAACAATGTGCTGATACTAAGATGCCTGGACACATTTTTAAAAGACTGGAGGTTAAAGTCAGTGGGAAAGACAGTTGTGTATAGAGACAGACAGCTGCATAAATGGTTAGTATAAAGATGGATGAATAGGCACATGTATGAAGAGGTACACAGAGACAGATGAAGGGCTGGTTCAATATGCAGACATATATACTAACACACATAATACTAATACTACTAATACTAATACTACTAATAATAATGATAACAATAATAATACAGTAGCAATAATCCATCCATTCATCATCTAATCCTATGTTGCCCCATGAGGAGTGTAGGAGCCTGGGGCTAGGCAAGTTGGTCCTGACATTTAAGATGAGAGTGACCAGCCTCACTCATCCCTGAGTGGCATTACGTGAGCAATAAACCCCAACCACCCCTTGGATATAAACCTGCACTGGCTCAATCCAACTGGAGCGCCTAATTATGCACTAAACCATCAGGTGCCATAATTTTGTTATATGGTTACCACCCAGAGAAGTAAATGGTTTTCTGGTGTACAGGAAACCTTTTGGCTGGTCACTCAGTGTAGAGTCACCCACAGGCAGAAGGAAGAGGAAAGAATGAAGGAAAGAAAGACAGAAGAGGGAGTGTAAAGCCACCCACCAGCAAAAGAAGAGGAAAGAATGAAGGAATAGGAAAGACAGAAGAGGAAGGAAGGAAGGAAGAGAAGAAAGGACAGACACCCAAGCAACACTACACTGAGTGAGTGGATGGTGAGCACCATCACCTACCACCAGTAACAATAACAACAACAATAATAATAATAATAATAATAATAATAACAACATAATCATCATCAAGACCTCTTTTCTCCCATAAAGAGGAGAGACTGGAGTATAGAGACAAAACATCAGAATAATAATAATAGTAATGATAATAATAATAATCAATCAATTTATCTACCTATAGCTTGATGCTTCAATCTTGTAAGGGGTGGCTGCAAACAAATTGCCTCCAAGTTGCCCTGTCCCCTGCCATTTTGCTGTCCTCCCTCCAACTCACCCCTCTCTCATATACCTCTCTACTCCATCCCTCCATCTCATAATAAGAACAAGAGTATTAATAATAACAATAAATCAGCAGATATTTCAATAGTACAGATTAATGGCAACAAAGTGAGCCACACACAACACAGATACACAATGAATCAGTCCAATCTGACACACACACAAAAACATGTACTTCATGGTCTGCTTAATGATAAGTTTGACCTAGAATTTTCCTATTATTAGACTGTGATAAATACAGTCTAAAAGACAGAGACATGGATAATATAAATAGCCATCCATCCATCCATCATCCAATCCTACATTGCCCCATGAGGAGCGTAGGAGCCCGGGGCTAGGCAGTTGGTCCTGACATTTAAGATGAGAGTGACCAGCCTCACTCATCCCTGAGTGGCATTACATGAGCAATCAACCCCAACCATCCCTTGGATATAAACCTTCACTGGCTCAATCCAATTGAAGTGCAATAATTACCCACTAAACCATCAGGCGCCAAAATTTGGTTATATGGTTACCACCCAGTGTAGTAAATGGTTTCCTGGTGTACAGGAAACCATTTGGCTTGTCACTCAGTGTAGAGTCACCCACAGGCAGAAGGAAGAGGAAAGAATGAAGGAAAGACAGAAGAGGGAGTGTAAAGTCACCCGTAGGCAGAAGGACAAGGAAATAATGAAGTAAAGGAAGACAGAAGAGGATGGAAGGACAGAAGGATGGAGGAGAGGAAAGGGCAGACATCCGACAGCAACACTACATCGAGTGAGTGGATGGTGAGCGCCCCCACCTACCACATGATTATTAATTATCAATGATTATTTTATTCTTAGGTCAAAAAATAAATTCTGGATGATGATGATGATGATGATGATGATGATGATGATGATGATGATGGTGGTGGTGTGGATATATGCACTCATCCCATTCTTTGGTAGGGAAAGAGGTGATGATGATGATGATCTTACCTGTATCTTGTTTGTGTCTAAGTACTTGTTGCTCTCTGGATCCTACCGTACCTCATCTTTTGGCAGGAAAAAAAGTCTGCATGATGATGATGATGATGAAGATGATTTCTCATCCTACAGTTTTTTCTTGCTCTCTCGACTGTATCCTTGGGTGGGTAAAGAGGTTTGGATGATGATGATGATGATGATGATGATGATCACTATTCCTCATCCTACACATCAAGCCAGCCATTATAATACACACATACAGGTTGTCCTGGGAGGAAAAGTCATAACTTCTAAAACAGACAAATTAAGGAGAAAAAAAAAAAAAAGCTATATCAACTTGGGTTCAAATCTCAGTTGTCATGGAGCTGAACTTACTGATTACCTTATGGGTAAATTATGAAACCATTTTTGTCCATAAGATCATCAGTTACTGTAGCTCCAATACAGTTGAAATTTGGACAAATGTTATTTATTTATTTTTTTTATAAATAATTCCCGCCTCTTTCATTTCCCTAACGTATGAGTGTAAAGTCAGAAATAAGGCACTGACTAGGGAGACTGCCAGAGATAAAGCAGTGTGAAGAGCCGCCATTTGGTGACCAAGGTTGATGCATGCAAGCATGTTGGTGCCTTTACAAACAATACAAAGTCAAGGTATAAAAATTATGGGGACACTATACAGTACAGTATATACTCTTAGGCAGGAAACTCAGCTGCAAGTATACATGGAATCAAAATTCAAGCTGACACATGTTTTTAAACAATAACATTACAAATCTCAGATTTTTTCTTTCTACAGTTTCCAGCAACTACCAGGAAATAATTAGCTGGTTATGGCACTAGGTTATGTACAGTAAGTGTCTCAACTTCCTCCTTATCCCATGGAAGGTTTGACTGATTGACTGACTGAAATATTTCTGATGGTGCCAGTGCCAGGGTCATAAGCCAACAGGACTGACAGGATGGTGGACTGCAGGATGTAGAAGACTTAAGTCAGCAGTCCACTGGGTGATTGAAGAGCTGAGAGGATGGAACTTGAAAATACTGTTGTTGTGAGGAGGAGAGGTAGACTGAAATGGTTTGGGGATGTTGAGGGGACTTGAATGTTGTTGTGATGAATGGGGGACAGACTGAGATGATCTGAGGATGTTGAAAGGATCTTAAAGTACTGTATTGTCGTTGTGAGGAAGAGGGGTACATTGAGGAGGAGGGGTAGACTGGGGTGGTTTGGGGATGTTGAGGGGACTAGAATGTACTGCTGTTGTGAGGGGAAGGTGTAGACTGAGATGGTTCAGGGATGTGGAGGGATGGAGGTTCAGTCAAGTCTACCTTAAGTATAAACACAAGGCTGCCTCATAAGACCAATCACACAAGTTCCACACAGGGTTAATTAAAGCATTCATTCCCTCTTGCTCCCAGGCCCTGCAAACTGAGCTTTTAGTGTGACTTGTTGCAAATGCGTGCACTCACTGCAACATGTCTCAACTCAGTGCATGCCAACACATCATACAAACAGACATCTGCTAGGTTAAGGTGAGTCAGCTCCTGTGTTAATACAGTAGGTCATAATTCTTGTCAGATAAGGATGCTCCCTAACACCTCTTCCTTGCTGGTTTATTTCCGCATGTGCCAGTGTAATAATTGCTTTGATATTATTGATGCACTCTGATGTTGATGATAAAAAAGAAATAAATACGATACAAGACTAATAATGAGTAGCATGCAAAGTAAATCACAAAGGAAATAGTGTTCGTAAGCATCCTCACCCCTCAAGAATACTGGCCTGGGTGGACAAGGGTGGACAGGGAATCATTTTTGAGCTGTTACCCCCCCCTCCCCCCCAAAAAAAAATGTTCAGCCCCCATTCCTCTCAGTCAACAAAGCAACCTCTGGCAGTCTTAATTTTAAAACATTAATGGAAGTTTGAAAGCTGTAAAAATGGACATGAAATTTATATGGTAATTTATCCAGCAAGGATGGGCTGTAGCAGACTTATGTGGGAGGAATAAACATAATAAGTAGGAAAAGATACAACCAGTTATGCTGTACTTGTATCGTAATGTTTATAGTAAGCAATCATCATATTGTATCGTTCACAAAGACTCTAAATACTAGCATGCATCTGCCTTCATCAACTCATGGCAGCTCTCCACATCACTCGATCTCTGGCAGCCTCCTTATTCAGTGCCTTATTCCTGACATCTCACTCTTATGACTTTGTCGCAAGTGTTTTTTATCCCCTTAACCGCGGGGCGTCACTTTCGTGACGCTTGGGAGCAAGGGATCATACCGCAGGGCGTCGCTTTTGTGATTCTGTGTTATTTTGAATTCACCCGGGCTTCCGAGTGGTGGCTTGTATCATCTATCAGTACTGACAATGTCCAACACTAGTCAGCACTCCTAATCTCATCTGTACTCCCATCCATTGTTGACAATTTAGCCATTTCTCCCCGTTCTTGACTCCCCTCCCTACCCCCTCCATTACCCTATCCTCTCGCCTGCCCGGCTGTGCTAATACGCTAAGTAAATCTTCCCTGGAATTTTTCACTGATTTCATCCATTGAAATAAGCCCTATTCCCTATTCTTATACCAAATAATATATACAAGAAAGAAATAAGGTAAGTGAGAGTGCCATACACCTGGAATTGGCTAATTATCACCTGACAACACCTCACGTGCACTCGTTCGCTAATTTTCGCTGTTTTTTTCCCCTTGAAATATGCCGTATCATCTATTTTCGTAATAAATATACATGTAAGGAGGGAAGGGAGAAGCCTAAGTGATATTTACATTCACCTGGAACTACCTAATTTATAATGTATTGTCTAGATTTCCTGCCAATCATATCAGTGCTAGACAAAGCTGTTTCAAGATATAACATTGGTAGCTCTGAATATATATCTCCTAAGTAGGCCTCTAATCTATTTTCGTAATAAATATACATGTAAGGAGGGAAGGGAGAAGCCTAAGTGATATTTACATTCACCTGGAACTACCAAATTTATAATGTATTGTCTAGATTTCCTGCCAATCATATCAGTGCTAGACTTGGCTGTTTCAAGAAGTAATATTGGTAACTCTGAATAACCCCTAGCAGGCTTCCATGCTGGTCATCCGTTATCAGTTCACTCTCATCTTCCGAAGCAAGAGTACGTATGTTTCTTCTTGCTGACTTCAAGGCCTTTTTTCACCCCCATGCAAATGGCCCTGTGACCTTTACCCCCTACTAAACCTCGTGTGGAAAGAGGTAAAGGGCTGACAATTGATAAAAGAGTGATTATGATCTTTCTATTGAGTAAAACAGTGCAAGTGGAATTGTAAATAATGTGTAAATAATGTGTAAACAGCAAGTGAAAGTAATGAATGTACATATACGTGAACAATGGAAAACAGTTTTATAAGTTATTTCAAGTGACACTGCACAACACAGTGTAAATAAAATAAAAATGTAAATAACGTAAATAAAATAGAGAACGTAAATAGAAATGTAAATGTGTAGTATTATAAGAATACGAGTATATACCCTAGGAGTAATGAAAGTGAAAGTTTCACTCTAGCATGTCTGAATGCTATGAGTTATGAGAGTGAAGATGAAAGTGACATTCACTCTCAATGCCAGTATACAGGACGAGAAAGTGAATGCTACGTATTTTACTGAAAGAAATTGAATCCCTACAGTGACAATAAACTAATACTACTGAAGGAAACTTATGGATAAAGACTGTAGATATATATAAGTGTTATATAGTAATAGAAATATAAAGTGTGAGGGGTTTTATGAATAATAAATGACAGACTACCAAGAGCGAACTAGTGCCAGTGCGATGATCAGACGCGCTCGTAATTTCCATTGCTTTCACAGTGTTTTATTTTAAGTATGGATCCCAAACTACTTGAAAATTGTAGAATAGTGTTTATAGTGTTTGTATCTGGCTGTGGTAATCATATTACAGGTTGTCGGGAAGTGTAAAGTGGAGACTTCGTTACCCTACTTCAGAGGTCTCCACAAGTCCTATGGTAACCGACGAAGGCTCAACAATCATTCCAGGAGAAAGCTGAAGGTATGTGCCATAAGCATATGTAATTTTATTATTCTAGGACTAATAACTGATTTTTGGCAAATATTTTTTGAGAGTCTGTCGGAGCCCAAATAACCCCGCGGCACACGCAAGTCATTTGTAAACAAGCCCGCGGTGTAGGGGTTAATCTATCTTTCACAACCCCACCCCCATGTTCACACATCTCACCTTTTGCACTAAGCAGTACCAATACAAGGGTACGTGTCCGGCAACTCCCTCCCTGTCCCCTAAAACATCTACACACCAAATATATGCATCATCATCATCATCATGCAGACTTTTTTTCCCACCTAAAGATGGGGTGAAGTAGGGTCCAGTGAGCAACAAGTACTGTACTCAGACACAAACAAGGTACATGTAAATCATCATCATCATCATCATCTCTTTCCCTACCAAAGAATGGGATGAGGTATATATATCCACATCATCACCATCAAAATCATCATCATCATATTCCAGAATTTATTTTTTGACCTAAGAATAAATTATAATTAATAACACCAATAATAATAATTATCTATTGTCAGACTCCTTAATCCCATGAGGGGTGACCCAAACAAATCACCTCCATTTCATCCTGTCCCCTAACATTTCACTGCCCTGCTCCCAGCTCACACCCCCCTCTCCCACAAACCTCTCCACTCCATCCCTCCATCTCATCCTTGGCCTCCCTTTCCCTCTCCCCCCCTTCATCTCACTCACATACACTCTCCTCGTCAACCTCAATGTGTTTCTCCTAATGCTTCCTATCATATCCACATCATTCTAATACCAATAATAATACTAATACTAATAATAATGAAGAAATTCACTCTACCACCTCACCTAACCTAACCTAACCAAATTTCTAACTTAACCTAGCCCAACCAATCTATGGGCCTTCTGATGGTATGGAAGCTCCCTAACACCTTTTCCTTAGTTATTTATTTTGGGATATGGCTGGTTCATATGTTTCTGTACCCTATATGCAGAGTATGGTGGTACTGGAATGATTTTTGTAACAGAAGAAAATGGTAAGGTGTAATAAACAAACCTAAATCAGTTAGGAAAAGGTGTTAGGGAGCTTCCTTAACTGAGAATACAAGTCCAAGTTTCAACCATTACAGTGCCACAATTATTGATAACCTTAGGGAGAAAAAAACAGTCTGCCTAACACCTTTCCCCAAGTGATTTATCTCGCTTATTATATGTTACTATACTCCTCTGTGTTTCTTAAATCAGTCCAATATCATCATCCTCTACATAAGCAAGGTACAAAAGAATAGTAACCAGCCAGATCCAAAAATAAATAGCTGAGGAAAAGGTGCTAGGGAGCTTCCTTAACTGATGATGATAATTCCTGAAATATCTAAACAATTACCACAACACCATGTATGAAAAAAATAAAAATAAATAAATAAATAAGCAAAAAGTCAAAACACAACACAGTATTTTAGTGAGATCTTAACACATTTCCCTACGTGATTTATCCAGCACACCACATTGATTTTCTTGTACATTACTGATATAAGCTTTGTCAACACTGAAACGACACTGCATTCATGATGGTCTTAAAGGGCAATATGCATAATAAATGGCGCAGGATGGGTTTTAGATAACATACAAGCTTCTTTGTACGTCTTCCTTCACAACTTATCCTGTACACTTTACCTAAGTATTTTCCTGTACGTTACTGAAGCAAATCATTGATACTAAAACAGTACGATACTGACGAGTGAGTTAAAGTGGAATATGCATAATAAATTTATAAGGGTAAGTGGGGGAACTCACCATCCACTCACTCAATGTAGTGCTGCTTTGGGTGTCTGGCCTTTCCTCTTTTCCTTCCTTCTTCTGTTTTTCTTTCCTCTTCCTTCAGCCTACCGGTGACTAAACTGAGTGACAAGCCAAATGGTTTCCTGTACATCAGGAAACCATTTACTATGCTGGGTGGTAACCATATAACCAAATTATGGAGCCTGGTGGTTTAGTGGGTAATTATGGTGCTCTAAATGGATTGAGCCGGTGCAGGTTTATATCCAAGGGTGATTGGGGTTTATTGCTCTTGTAATGCTTAAATGCCATGACCAACTTGCCTAGCCCTGGGCCTCTACACTCCTTATGGAGCAATACAAGATTGGATGATGGCTGGATGGATGGATTTCTAATGAAGGAATTTAGGGGATACAGGAGGGTTCTTAACACCTCTTCCACAGCAACTTATCCTGCCCACTGTAGCTAACCATTCTCCTATATGCTACTGATGCATAACCATTTATCACACTGCACAGACATGCTGGACACTGTGCTCATATTAACAGGCTTGTACATACCCAAGCATGACAACCTGCCATAAATGTGAACAGTGACTAATGTAAATAGTGACATAAATGTAAATAGTGGATTGCCACTATTTAACATGTTATTTTTATCTTACACTTGGAATTTCAAGTCCAACTGTTACAGATTTTTTAAAATGGAGGACACCTGTAATCTGGTGTATGGATTATTTTTCTTATTCATTTGATTTTCCTTCCTCTGGTCTGTCATTTATATATACATATAAAGCACTTTACTGTATAAAAGAAAAAAAAAAACACACTTTGGAAACTAAACTGGCTGTGGCATTTGTATGGCAGGTGCAAGGCAGCTGTGTCATCTGCCTCAAGGTTAATGCAGTACTGAAGTCCAACCAGCCTCAAGGTGAAGCTCAAAGAGCCTCAAGGTGAAGCCCAACATACCTCAAGACTATTAGCAGGACCCCCCATGGGTGGAGTCAATGGATGAAGGAGAGCACAGCTGCACCAAAACAGCCCACTCCTCCCTCACTACATGACGCTGATCTGGAAAGGCAGGGAATTATTACCAATGGTGGTGGTGGCTGAGCTGGTACAGACGTGGTCTGTTGTCCTAATGGTCACAGGATGGATGGATGGATGTCAGAGGACAGTTCAAGAATCTGAAGTTCATTAAAACAGACTTTTATGACCTACCATATCACCCACCACCAAGTCACAAAAACATTTCTGTTACCAATACACCAGTGTTGAATGAGATGGCCCTGATATAGTTAGTATGGCCAGTGGGTGTTAGTGCCAAAATGGTGACATGTGGAGGTGTGTACATAGAAGGACTGCTGGGCCTTGGGGAATGGGCTGCTAGGCTCTGCCTCATTTTGGATGCATTATATTAAAGACAGGAAACAGTTTTTATCATCATCATCATCATCCAATCCTACGTTGCCCCGTGAGGAGCGTAGGAGCCCAGGGCTAGGCAGTTGGTCCTGACATTTAAGATGAGAGTGACCAGCCTCACTCATCCCTGAGTGGCATTACATGAGCAATAAACCCCAACCACCCCTTGGATATAAACCTTCACTGGCTCAATCCAATTGAAGTGCAATAATTACCCACTAAACCACCAGGTGCCAAAATTTGGTTATATGGTTACCACCCAGTGTAGTAAATGGTTTCCTGGTGCACAGGAAACCATTTGGGTTGTCACTCAGTGTAGAGTCACCCACAGGCTGAAGGAAGTGGAAAGAATGAAGGAAAGAAAGACAGAAGAGGGAGTGTAAAGTCACCCGCAGGCAGAAGGACAAGGAAAGAATGAAGGAAAGACAGAAGAGAATGGAAGGAAAGAAGGATGAAGAGGAAAGGGCAGACACCCAAGAGCAGCACAACATCGAGTGAGTGGATGGTGAGCACCCCCACCTACCATACTATAGTTTTTAATTTTGCCTAAAACTATCTGCCAACTGGACTGTTCATTTGTAACAAACTTTTAACACCAGAGTATGCAGGTCATCACAAAGCAGTGCTATGGGAAGGATGCAAAGCTGCTGTCTATCTGTCTTACCGATCCACTGAGCCATGTCAAACAGGCTGGAAAGGATGAAAAACCTGGGTCAAGTTAAGGTGAAACAAATACAACTAAGATTATGATTCTTTACTGCCACTACAAGCTCAACACAAGTGTCCCTCAACTCCCTCCCTATCCCCCAAATGGACGATGCTGGATTATGGAAGTGCACTTGACCCTGCACTCCACTGGGTTCATGTTCAGAGAAGCCTGCAGCCAAAACAAGTTGGGGGGGGGGGAATCATTGGGCCAAAAAAAATAATCTGGCATCAGCAAGCATAAAACAGATAACCCCGAGCTGACAATTACGTCAATTGTGTCCCAAGTGATAGATTACATTTAAAAGATTATGGCAAGGTAACAACAGAGGTGACTGCTGCTGTAAAACAAATGTAAAAGCAGAGGAGGGGTAAAACACACACACACACACACACACACACACACACACACACTATAATAACTAAAACAAAAAGACATGTAGCACTAAATCACTATAATAATGTCAAGGGCACACCACAAAACTATGCATAAAACAAATACATTTAAAACTAAGCATAAAAACTAGAGCTGACTGAGAGAGCCTGCTTCCTCAACAAAAGAGACAGTAGTTTGTCAAACCATCTCTCTCTCTCCCCTCTAATAACTTTGTAGAGAAAGTATAAGTCACCTCTCTCTCTCTCTCTCTCTCTAAACGTGAAGAGGCATTGATGGCACCTCCCCCACACTGATACACTCAAGCAAAAGGTTACTAAGCTTCACAGTGATGTCTTAAGAGGAGAGGATGGAGAAGCTGAAGTTACCAAAATTCAGTGATATATTCTTTTAAGTACACACACACACACACACCTACACCGCTCGCTGGTGCAGTGGTAACGCTCTCGCTTGCCAACTGGTGGACGGGAGTTCGCGCCTCGCTCAGGTTGTGAAAAGTTTCACTGACGAAGTGGGTGGTTACTGTCCCCCTTGAGCAAGGGGATGTGTGTGTGTGTGTGTGTGTGTGTGTGTGTGTGTGTGTGTGTGTGTGTGTGTGAAGGTCACAGCCTTGCCCTTAGATCGGACTATATGAGCTCTCAGCTCCCTTCCGGGAGGGTAAAAGCTGACGATCATGACCATCAAGTGATCCTGACCGACCCGGTGAATTACACACACACACACACACACACACACACACACACACACACACACACACACACACACAATTCCCTCTACCTCTCTCTCTCTCTCAGTTTACCAGACCACTGAGCTTCCAGTAACATGGCTCTCACAGGGCTGGTCTGAAGGATAAGTTCATGATGGTTATGAAAATGGTGAAGCCTGTAGTGAGCAAATATGAACAAAAAATAAGTGAATATGTTTAAAATAAAGCAAATCATATCCAAATTGTGACAAGTCAAGAGGATTACTTTCCCAAATAGATGTATGAATGATTGGAACAGTTTGGAAGGGGAAGTAGTGCAAGTAAAGATCTTAACCGTTAAACAATAGATTGGATATACAACTGGGTGTGAAAGGTGAGAAGTGTGAACATTGGGGGATGGGGTTGCAGAAGAGAGAGAGAGAGAGAGAGAGAGAGAGAGAGAAACTGGGATGAGAACACTGACTTCAGGGATACGGCACTGAAATGGGAGGCTGCCAGAGATCAAGCAGCATGGACAGCCGCCATTAATTGTCTAAAGCCAAAGCATATGAGGATGTTGGTGCCTTTATAAACGATATGAAAATCCCATCTGCCCCCTTTGGAGAGTAGTGTCCCTAGGCTAGGCTACTGTTAGTCCAGAACATTTAAGGATGGGGACTGACCTATGCCCCTGGTAGCATTAGTTGACAGTAAAACCTCTGGCCATCTCTTGGACTTGAACCGCAGTGTGTAGACTGCAGCATGTACGCCATAGCATGTCGGATACAGCATGTAGGTCGCAGGTGTAGATCGCATCGTGTAGGTCGCAGTGTGTAGGCCACATCATGTAGGCCACAACGTAATCCAAGCACTATACCAACTGCACCACCAGGCATCTGAAAATGGGATGGTTATGTAGTTACACTTGCATCATCATCAAGTACTTATTTGTACCTAAGAAGGGGGTGAGGTAGGATCCAGAAACAGTGAAAGAATATTTTGTTCATAAGAGACGAATGGGAATCAACGGGAATCACTCTAAATCTAGTACAGCCACACTTACCGTTGGGTGTGTGTGTACGAACTGCGACTTTGACTTGTACAAATTTGTAGATAAACTCCACAAACATGGCAAAGAATCCACCAATTTTATGACACTATGGTCTTCTACCCAAGAGTGTTAAGTGCCCACAATGCATCAGAGCATCAATAAATGCAAGTTGGGGGGACGGCACCGTAATGGCAGGGGACAGGGCGACGTTGAGGTGATTTGTTTGTGGCCATCCCATATGGGATTAAGGCATCTGGCTATAGATAGATTTTTGCCTGCCTTAATATGCCACAGACAAACCAGCAACCAACAATTATAAAATACCAGTACTAAGGTTTTTTTATATGGACTGCATGGCTGTCCAGGGTTAGGTTGTCCGGGGTTAGGTGAGAAAGTGTTTTGGATGGGTAATGGTCCAACAGGGTTACCAACAAACAAGGCCTTGCGTGTCTAACATTGAAATACTGTATGTTAGGATTGGGTTAGCTTTGGTATTTGGATTGATTTCACCTAATTGTGATTTTTCATTTTCATTTTTTGCCCTATTTCCTTCCTTCCTCTCTTCCTATTTCTCCCATCTTTCCTGTCTCTTCTTATTGCCTTTCTTTCCTTTACAGGTGTACATTGAGTGACAAGCCAAATGGTTTCCTGTAAGCCAAGAAATAATTTACAACGCTGGGTGGTAACCATATAACCAAACCATACGTGCTTCCTACGTGTCAACAAGTGGGTTGGTGGAGGGTTAGTGACCCTCCCCGTAAAACAAATAACTCAAAGTCAATGGCCACCCCTTACGGGATAATGGCGTCTGGCAACTGATTGATTGATCATTCTCTAGAGGGGGAGATGGGGGGGTCTATATAATAAAAAAAGAAATGTAGAAATGTTAATTACAATCAGGATTAGGTTAGGTTTGGTATCTGGCTTGATTTTCACCAAATAGTTTGTGATTTTTATTTTTCTGACATTTCACTCACTGGAGGGGCAGATGGGGGTCTAAAAAAAAAAAACAGAAAAAATTGCAATGTGGAAGAAATATCAATTAAAATCATAGAGAAAAATAAAAATTCTTAGGAATGAGACATTTTCATGCTTACACGGGTATTTCTATGGAACTATAAAATAACCCTATCATATAAACATTTTTCACAATAAACTACATGTAGCTCTAATACTCCAATTTATCTTAACCAATATAATTAAGTGCTTGTTCATAAACAGCATCAGCCCTCCAGAATACATGGATGGCATTAATTACTGGCGATTTAAATCACCTGCACCTGTTACATGGCTGAATCGGCTCGGAACCTAAAATCGAAATATAATGAATTTACTCTTCATACCAAAAATTACAACACAGTTAACTGGTCTATGTTAGTCCTGAGCGATTGCCCTTGTACAAGATTGCATTCAGCCTTGTATAAAAAATGGATGAGAGAACTATTATGGGTTTTAAAACCTACATCATCACCTACCTGTTAAAGGGACATCTTTGCACACCCGAAGTAAACACAGCCCTTTACCCTCCTTGTATACAATAATTACACCCTTATTAAACTACCTCAACCCACCAATATTGGCACTAGACACTGATTAATACCTGGACACGAAAATTACCACGACAGTACTTAAAGAACTATGAATTAAAACAAAAATATCCACTCACCTTTAACCTCTCGCCCGGCTTGCCGAGTGCCCGTGACGTCACATTTTTTCATGAGTTATACATATATTTTATTATGGATAACCAATTTTCCAAACAGTGATTAATGTAAAAATTTAATAAAGAAGCAAGTAAAAATACTCGTTGTTTTACATTTCCCTGTACTGTACTTTGCCAGTGACTTATTTTACACATCAAGCCATACGTGCGGTGTGGTGCGGTGAGGATCTGCCCCTTCTCCCCTTTGGGGCTAAGATGTAAATGAATATGTTTGAGTGGATGAGTATATTGGAAGTGTGTCGTCCTGTCTCGGCTACCTCCCTTTTCTTGGGGGAAGCAGCCTAGGTATATAGAAAGATAGATAGACCATTATAATCCCGGATGTTACTGATGCAGCGTATACTCCATTCACTTTAACTAGACGTAAAATTGCCATCAGGCCGTCATGAAAACTAGTGGTGATCACCGTCAGTGAAGCAGTGGCGTGGCCGGGTGTTCACAAAAAGGAGTACGAGATAGGGACAAACACTGGCATGAGGGAAGGGGGGGGGGGAGGTATCGCTAGACAGAATGCACACATTAATTCAGACAAAATGTTAAATGTGGGGAGGGGAGTCAAGAGTTTGCCTGGGGACCCGGGCTGATCTAGACGTGAACATTGTGAAAAAAAGGGGGGGGGGTGCCCCTTCCATCAGAAAATAAAAAACGGGGCTGCCCCATCCACCACAAAAAAAGGGGGGGGGCCGCACCCTCTTCCCCACAAATAAAAAAAGAGGGGCCGGGTGCTGCCATCCCTTACAAACTTAAAAGGGGGATTGCCCCATCCCTCACAAAATCAAAAGGGGATTGCCTCATCCCCTTAAGATAAGGGGGCTGCGACCCCCTATCCCCTAATTAAAAAACATTGACAGACTGAGATCCCCAGTTTCCCTTTCCCCAAAGGGGGCCACCCACCCCCATTCCTCCAAAATAGGGGAGTTGTCCACTCTCTCTCACAAAAAAGAGGGCCAGTCCCTCCCCCACCCTAATACAGGCAGCCTTCCTCACCAACCCAAAAAGGGAGTCTGGCCCCCTTTCCCTACCAATAAAAGCAGGAAGGCTTCTACTTCCCCTTCCCCAAAAGGGGGGTTAACCCACTTCCTCCAACCCAAATGATAGGGGCTGACCCCCCCCCTCTCCCACATAATAAACATGGCGACCCCCCCCTTCCCCTCGCAAAACAAGGGGGCTGCCTTCACCTGTCCCCAGGTAAGGGGGCTGCTTCCCTTTCCCACCCCAGAAAGAGGTTGTCATCTTTCCTTTTGTAAATGAGGACTACTATACCTTACCACAGGTAAAGGTGTGCCTGCCACCCCTTACCTTACCACAAGTAAAGGTGTGCCTGCCACCCCTTACCTTACCACAAGTAAAGGTGTGCCTGCCACCCCTTACCTTACCACAAGTAAAGGTGTGCCTGCCACCCCTTACCTTACCACAAGTAAAGGTGTGCCTGCCACGCCTTTCTTCCACCATACATAACCTGTTGCCCTCCATTCCCTCTCTAAAAAGGCTGTTCCCCCAACATATTACACACTAAAAAATTTGTGCTCCCCCCCTGGCCCCATAAAAAGAACTGTGGCGTCCTGTTGGTGGTATGATGGTATATATGCCTTAATATGCCCCCCTGTTGGTGGTATGATGGTATATATGCCTTAATATGCCCCCTGTTGGTGGTATGATGGTATATATGCCTTAATATGCCCCCCTGTTGGTGGTATGATGGTATATATGCCTTAATATGCCCCTGTTGGTGGTATGATGGTATATATGCCTTAATATGCCCCCTGTTGGTGGTATGATGGTATATATGCCTTAATATGCCCCCTGTTGGTGGTATGATGGTATATATGCCTTAATATGCCCCCTGTTGGTGGTATGATGGTATATATGCCTTAATATGCCCCCTGTTGGTGGTATGATGGTATATATGCCTTAATATGCCCCCTGTTGGTGGTATGATGGTATATATATGCCTTAATATGCCCCCTGTTGGTGGTATGATGGTATATATGCCTTAATATGCCCCCTGTTGGTGGTATGATGGTATATATGTCTTAATATGCCCCCCTGTTGGTGGTATGATGGTATATATGCCTTAATATCCCCCCTGTTGGTGGTATGATGGTATATATGCCTTAATATCCCCCCTGTTGGTGGTATGATGGTATATATGCCTTAATATGCCCCCTGTTGGTGGTATGATGGTATATATGCCTTAATATGCCCCCCTGTCCCCTGAAGGTAGGATAGTGACTGCAGGAGAAAGGCAGTTTAAGTCTGCAGTCCACTGGGTACATGTTTCAGATAAGCCTGGGGTTGTAACTACTACTACTACTACTACTCCAACTACTACTACTACTACTACTACTACTGTTACTACTACTACCATTGCTACTTCTACTACTATTACAATTACTACTACCCCCCCATCACCACGACTACTACTACTAATACAGTGGCTCAGGTGTGCTCAGGTTAATTACATACTAAAAGCCATACAGGTAACAGGTGGTGGAGGTAATGAAGACAGGTGTGTGGGTGATTTAGGTGGGCAGTACTCCATTATAATTTATTTTCATTTTTATTTACTTGTTATGCTCAGATGATTATGCTCAGAGACGGAGTGTGAGACTGACTAGGAGAGTGTATGTGGCAGAGGTGGAAAGGGGAAGGGGGAGCCGGAGACCAAGGATGAATTGAAGTATATGAGAGGGGTGTGTGAGTTGGAGAAAGGGCAGCCTGTCAGCGAAGAATAGGGTGATATTGTGGCGGTAGATGTGTTTCAGTAGGTGTAGATTTTGGCCATATAGAGATACACATTACGCATTCAAAGTGGAGTAGGTTTCAAAGTCAAAGGACAGTACACACACACACACACACACACACACACACACACACACACACACAGTACAGCCAACATCTACAAATGATAAGAAGCACACACACACACACACACACACACACACACACACACACACACACACACACACACACAGTACAGCCAACATCTACAAATGATAAGAAGCACACACACACACACACACACACACAGTACAGCGAACATCTACAAATGATGAGAAGCACACACCCACACACACACAGTACAGCCAACATCTACAAATAATAAGAAGCACAGGAAACCTTCAGATATTAGGGATCTAACGAGTGTGTACGTCGGGGGTCTGGTTGCGAGAGGCAGACCGAAAAAGACCTGAGACGAGGACATAGAGTGTGACCTAAGGGATAAGGGACTAAATAGGGAGGCTGCCAGAGATCGAGCAGCGTGGAGAGCCATTATGTGACCAAGGCCGACGCATACAAGCTTATAGTAGCCTTTATAAACGATACGATACAATATGATCACAGTACAAAGCATATGATTAAGCAGTAAATAACCTATATAGTGTAGAATCAGAATGCAGTATAGATATCACTGGGAAATAAGCCAGGAATGATGTGATAAACTGTACATTAGGTGGAGAGAATGGACAGCACAATGCACTGAGTGTCCAGTTGTGAAGTTATATAGAGATTTATGTTACACCACCGCCACTAAGGAATGTAACGACCCTTGAACATCGAGGCAACACAAGAACATACGAACACACGAACAACAGAAGTGAGAAAAAAATACCAAAGGAATCAAATGAACTGTATAAATATTCGCCAGAGTTACTCATGTTCCCCCTCTATTTGCTGGCGATTTTCTTTGTTGCAAGCCCCGCCCCCAGAGCGGTGCCCAGCTGTCTGCGGCCACAACACAACCATGCCTCAGTCAGTACCACCTGGGGCCTGTCAGTAGAGATGGAAAACTCGATTCACTTTGGTGACTCGAGTTTTTATGAGTCACTCACCGAAGAGAATCGGGTAGTTGAGTCACTCGATTCACCAAGTCAGTAGCCTGGCTGCAGCAACCGTTACTTCTGCCAGCCGACTAGCCGAGCAAGTCTGTGTTGGGTGAGAGAGCTTAGCTCGCTCGCTCAACACTCGGTTAATCATTGAATGTTGCCAACTCCCTCCTATTCATTATTGACTAGCGTTTATCTATGGACCTGATGCAAGAAAATTTTAATTATCGGGGTAAAGAATGAAACACCTATATTACATAATTAAAAAAAAAAAAATACTTCCGTTAAACAAATTGAATAAATGACATATTTAGAGCAAAATTAAACATAATCCATTAAACTGTGGCAGTTCTATCTTTCTATCTATTGGCCGACGCCATTATCCTCGATGGGGTTACCAAGACTTAATCGTCTCTAAACCAACCTTTCTCCCGCCAGACATGACCTTCCTCCCACTCAAACCCACTTGCCCTCATATTCCTCCTCACTCCATCCCTCCACCTCATTCTTGGTCTCCCCCTACCACTAATCCCTCACACCTCACTCTCAATCTTTCACTCTCCATACATTTCATATACTCTCTTTACAAATTAGCATTTAAAAAAACAAGTTCACGGACCTTTAATGCTAGAATAAAACAGAAATGAAAAACACAGCGACCTGTTATTTAAAATCCTTCCCAATTCGTGAGTCACCAGTGACTCGGTGAGCCGGGCCTTGGCCGGGCCCCACCGCATCTGTCCGGGGTGGCCTGAGTCATGTAATTCGAGTTCTACGAAATCTTGTTCACACTCAATAATCGAGGCTGGAACACGCTGCCTGCAAGTGGTCCTGGGCTATGAGTGGTTATGTGTGCTCACACTACTGTTCATACCAGGCAGTGGTGTGAACACTGAGCAATACTTATACCGCGACCGGGTATTTCAAACTCGTGAGTGGTGAGCCGGGTCGGGCCCCGCCACATTTGCCCGGAGCGGCCTGAGTCAGTCGAGTTCTAAAGTTATAAGCCACTCGTGACACTCGTGTCCATAACTCGAGGCTAAAACCCGCAGCCTGCCACGAGCTGAAGGTCTGGTCACTTGGTCAGTGAACAGCCAGTGATGGTGTGGTATGAGTGGTGGTGTGTCCTCATGCCAGGCAGTGATATGAGCAGTGCACATACCACTCTCGAGTCTCAACCGATATATAATGTTAGAATATAAACTAATACTAAGTGAACGAGTTAATGAAAACAATGACTCGATACACCCGATTCAGCGAAAGGAATCGTTCGATTTGAACGATTGACTCGCGAGTCTTACATCACTACCTGTCAGTGTGCTATGAGAAAGGGTTAGTGTGCATGTGTGTCGGTTATACCCGTGGTGCCCAGCTGTCTGCGGCCACAACCCCCCCCCTCCCCCATGCGTCAGTCAGTACCACATGGGGGCCCATCAGTGTCGCTATGAGAAGTGGAGGGTGCAGGTGCGTGTCGCTTATACCCGTGGTGCCCGGCTGTCTGCGGCCACAACACCCCCCCCCCCATGCCTCAGTCAGACTCAGTAGTTCCAATGACTGGTTCAAATTACTTCACAGTGAGTGTAGACTGATTGAAATGCTCATTGTTGGAAGGGTATACAGAGCACATATACATTTTTTCTTTTAAGGACACCAATACAGTAAAAACAAACGTACATCAGTTTCTTCCAGTACTGGTAGTGATCTTCCCTCTCTTTTTTGGTCCGCATTCGGTCATGTTTATCTACATTGTTCAAAACGTTTATTATTACCTGCTACATTTTTTTGTGTCGTTAAAGAATGATGCACATACCTGTACAATGGTTTCTGCAGCCAGTGTTTAATTCCTTGGGTCGTGTTTATAGTTCTGTCCTAAGGTTGAGATTGGCTGACTCCGTCATGTTGATTGATTGAATTATTTATAGTTCTAAAAGGTACACAGTGCTTATACAACAAAAGAAATTTTTTTTTTTTTCTCACCACACTGTATTTCTTATTGTAACTTAATGAAAGATAATGTACACTTGTATCAACTGAATATTTGTGCAGTACTTCAAGGTTAATTATGGCTGAATGCCACCCTAGAGAAATCTCGAGCTACGATTGTCATTTCCAGCCTACATGTTTTGTTTCTTTTCGAAAATTATGCACAATATGATTGGTGGCTATTGACTTTACAAAGGAATAATGGTGTTTATTTTCTTATGGTCATCTTTTCAAACCTAATGCAGAAAACGAAACTCATAGAAAACGGAGTAATTTAAATAAGGGCCAACAGTAGCTCCACCTCAGTCTTCACCGAACGATCTGTGAGGTAAAACGTACGAGAAATTTTTCTCTATTCTTTCTCTTGTAATTTGTTTTATACATTGACTTTATTATTTGTAAAACAAATTACTAAATTACTCTACTTTTCACACTGAATTCATGATGTCATTCTACAGTGTGCCTGTGACTTGGACAAATTTGACGGGGAAACCCAAACTCAGTGTTAACATCAAGATTCAAAATGTGTGCGTACCTTTCATAGTAGACACAGGGGCTGAGGTTAATCTGATCACAGTTAAGGCTATTTACCACTATGGCTTAGTGGACGCCTTTTATCCCTTGGACAAAAAGTTTGGCGAAATTCCATGCAAGAAAAATGTGGAAGTTGTGTTGGAATCGGTGAGCGGACCAGTGGAAGTTGTTATGGATCTGATGGCAGATGGGCGGGTTGATGCGCCCTATGCAGTTTTAGGAATGAGTTTTTTAAAGTCGTGCAGTTGTAGTTTAAACACCTGTGAGTCTTGGCCAGTGATGACATTCAGGGTGCCGGAGGTGAAACCCGAATTCAGTATCCGTCGGTTTAGAAAAACAGTCAGAATTAATGATAAAGTGTTTCGAGATGTGAAGATCGATACTGGTGCCTACTTCAATTTACTACCAATAAATGAGGCCAGGAGACTTGGCCTGAAGGTAGATGTTGTAGAGCCGCCCATACCGCGGTACTTCCCCTTCAGCCAAGAGTTGTATCAAGTGGTTTCCTGCGTTAGCAATGTTCCTGTCCAAGTTGAGGGTAAGACCCTCAATGTAGACTTTCATTTGTTTCCTGGTGAATATATTTTGTTGGGTGTAAGTGGTATTAAGGATCAGACATTTTCTTTTACCCCGGGTCTTGCTTTCAGAGCCAGGTGTCACTGGATCAGATGGAAATCCAGCTTTTCTGGATCGGGGTGAATCCCAAACTTTTGATGACGACAGATCATGACATATTTCTTCTCTTAGTTACTACTTACAGTTTGTAACTCACTTGTGACAACTCCTTGAAGTTTGCTTGCTATTTGTGGTGTTAGCCTCACTGGTGACACCTTCCTGATGTTGACTATTTTGTATTCACTGACTGCTTGTGGTTTTTAGTGGAAAATGGATCACCTCCATAGGAGGATATGCTTAACCCGCCACATATTTCCCCCTACTTGCACATTTGTCTTCTGTATCTGGCATCATGGTTTTTACGAGGTCATGTCACTGCATGGCGTATCTGGCACCTTGTTTTTGGTGGCAGTCATGGCTCTCCTAATGTTTCACGGGCACCATTTTTGAGGGGTCATCTCTCCTTGTGTATTTTTCACCCACCCCACTTTTTCTGGGGGGAGAGGGTGGGGTTCGCCTGTGTCTTCGTTGTCACTGGAGCAATTTTGTTAGTGTTTTCTGTTTGTGTGTGACTCTATAAACTCTCATCAAGAAATGAGATTAAAAGGTTCCAGTTGGAAACATTATCTGAATCATTAGTTTCACCCCATACTTTTTTTCATGAATCCTTTTTTTTTTTTTTTTTTTTTTAATGTGATTTGATTCTTATGTTCTCCTCATCCTGAATTCACCTGGTTAATGATCCCATATCAGTCAGCCAGGCTATAATGAGGATGGGTTCAAAAGTAAAGGGTACCACAAATCCACAGGTATGGCGGTCCACAGCAAACTAGGCTGTGTTGTGGACTGAGTTGTATACCCCTAGTACAACATGACATTAAATTGTACTCACAGATGCTCAGAAGCTATTGACAAGCGAACTTCTGGAAGAGGATTTCAACCTGTGTGTCCAGCTCATTTCAGTTTTCGATTTACAGGTTGAGATCTGTTTTAATGGTGAAGTTTGGATTGACGTATTTAATGGAATCTTTATACTGTAGTTACCCATATGTATCTGTGCCTGTCTCTCCATTGTTTGTTAAGTTTCTTTTTAAAATCATATCCATACAGTATTTGACTGCACTCTGTGTGATGAGAGGTCATTCAGTTTGCTCACTATTCGACTGCAGGGACAGTACTTCCCTATATCGAATTTTGTCATTTCCTTAAAACTAATAATTCCTAAGATGATTGCACAGTGGTGTCATGGTGATATCTTGGAAGTATATTGCAGTGAACAAGGAAACCAGAGCTCTATCACCACCACCTCCCTCTTTTACGGGCAATATTATGTATATGATTGTTTTTGTCATATTTATAAAGAAAATTACTGGTGATATATACATAAATACATACATATATATATATATATATATATATATATATATATATATACAGTATATATATATATATATATATATATATATATATATATATATATACGCAAGAATCTCAGGTTAATCAGATTGGTCAAGTTTTGAAAGTAGAAAAAAAAAAAATAAATGATTAAACCATTCTCCTGCTATAGCACTTAAAACTGCTTGGCAGTGATGGAAGGGCTGAAGAGGAATCCAGGGTAGTTTTGCAGAACCTTCACAGGCTCTGGCTTACATACTATATCTCCCGTCAAAAAAGATACCACAACCATTGTTATACATTTTAACAATTGAATATGAAGTGCTTAACAAAATTCAGTCTTCCTTTAAGCCACATCATGCATACATAAGAGAGAAGAACGCAGTTGTACTAACAGTTGGTCCCCAGAAGTTGGACAGCGGTGACTTAATAGGGAGACTCTACCCATGGAAGATCACTGTTGATTATTTTTCAGTGTATATCAAGGTATGTTATACCACAGGACATCACCTTTCAGGATGTACTTCAGTTTTTGTTTCATTATTCTGATGTCGATAAGAGATCCGCTCTGCTGGCTGGAAACATTAATACCGTATGTACTGTACCTGATGGAGTCAACACTGAGCTACCGTATAGTTTTGCCCTAGCATGGTTATTTCCCTCTTCCATGTTTGTCAGATACTGAAGAGAGAAGCATCACCAGTGCTGTACTCTTCTCTGAAAACCAGTTTTGATTTAGGCAGGGTAGAACTGTTCATGATTGGCTGTTTGCTCGTTGACAATGATGTAACTTTTTGGCAACTGTCTGGATGTGTTGTTGATGTGATACTATTTGATTTTAGCACTGCATGACTGTCAACCATTCTGGACGTATGAAACTAAGTTCATTGGGTATCAGTGGTCCTCAAAAAAAAAAAAAAAAAAAAAATGCTTTAAGAAATAAGAATCTTCAAAGATTTGGCTACAAATTTTCTCCATGTAGGTAAGTCTGAATAAAGTACAAGGTGATAGGAAATGTGTAAAATTATGTTTTTCTAACAGTGTAATGATTGCTTTGTACGTCATATCACAAACCCATAGTAAAAGCTGCATGCATGAAATTACCTGTGTCTCTAGTATGAACTACATTGAGTCTGTTGGTACGGATCACTGATTAAATGAAACTCGTAATGCATGAAAACATTTTATATAATACAGACTTACCAACAAGAGGGTAGAGGCCTCCACCATTTGCTGGCTCAGGGCCTCTGCAGCGCTAATGCCGCCCTGGTATGTGATGTACTCTATTAAAGGCAGCCGAGGTACTTGACATCTACGCATTATCCTGTCCACTGCATTAATTACATCAGCCAGGTAAATAAACAGATTAACAAGACAGATCTTCTTGCTCCTGAAATCATGTAATTATATATACAGGTATCGTTTCTAATTATGGGCTGCTGCATCACTTTCTAGTGTCTCCATCACCCTAACTGCTATGCTTGTCAATGATGCAGGTCTGTAGTTGACTTTGATATTTATATTGCCTTTCGTAAAAAGGGAATAACATTTGCCACTGATCAGTGGTTTCCATTTAGAATATGCATCATTTACAAGAACTCTCTGCATTCTGCATGTCAAATATTATGTAATCAGCTGAAAAAGCTACTATTCTAAAGCTTTCTATCGTGAATGGGAACGTTATGTTGAAAGTTGTCCAAGGCCTTCCTAAAGTCAAAACATATCACATCCATGTCTCCAGCACTCTTAGTAACTGCAGAGCTATTGGTCTGTGTGATACGAAGCCTTGCTGTTCATTATTGATGAATATGTTTGACCTGGAAAATGATTTATTATTGCCTCGGTTTTCACACGAAAGTTTGCAATCAATGCTCGTTCCAATGACTGGTTAAAGTTACTTCACAGTGAGTGTAGACTGATTGAAATGCTCATTGTTGGAAGGGTATACAGAGCACATATACATTTTTTCTTTTAAGGACACCAATACAGTAAAAACAAACGTACATCAGATTCTTCCAGTACTGGTAGTGATCTTCAGCCTCTCTTTTTTGGTCCGCATTCGGTCATGTTTATCTACATTGTTCAAAACGTTTATTATTACCTGCTACATTTTTTTGTGTCGTTAAAGAATGATGCACATACCTGTACAATGGTTTCTGCAGCCAGTGTTTTGAATTCCTTGGGTCGTGTTTATAGTTTTGTCCTAAGGTTGAGATTGGGTGACTCCGTCATGTTGATTGATTGAATTATTTATAGTTCTAAAAGGTACAGAGTGCTTATACAACAAAAGAATTTTTTTTCTTTTTCTCACCACACTTTTTCTTATTGTAACTTAATGAAAGATAATGTACACTTGTATCAACTGAATATTTGTGCAGTACTTCAAGGTTAATTATGGCTGAATGCCACCCTAGAGAAATCTCGAGCTACGATTGTCATTTCCAGCCTACATGTTTTGTTTCTTTTCGAAAATTATGCACAATATGATTGGTGGCTATTGACTTTACAAAGGAATAATGGTGTTTATTTTCTTATGGTCATCTTTTCAAACCTAATGCAGAAAACGAAACTCATAGAAAACGGAGTAATTTAAATAAGGGCCAACAGTAGCTCCACCTCAGTCTTCACCGAACGATCTGTGAGGTAAAACGTACGAGAAATTTTTCTCTATTCTTTCTCTTGTAATTTGTTTTATACATTGACTTTATTATTTGTAAAACAAATTACTAAATTACTCTACTTTTCACACTGAATTCATGATGTCATTCTACAGTGTGCCTGTGACTTGGACAAATTTGACGGGGAAACCCAAACTCAGTGTTAACATCAAGATTCAAAATGTGTGCGTACCTTTCATAGTAGACACAGGGGCTGAGGTTAATCTGATCACAGTTAAGGCTATTTACCACTATGGCTTAGTGGACGCCTTTTATCCCTTGGACAAAAAGTTTGGCGAAATTCCATGCAAGAAAAATGTGGAAGTTGTGTTGGAATCGGTGAGCGGACCAGTGGAAGTTGTTATGGATCTGATGGCAGATGGGCGGGTTGATGCGCCCTATGCAGTTTTAGGAATGAGTTTTTTAAAGTCGTGCAGTTGTAGTTTAAACACCTGTGAGTCTTGCCCAGTGATGACATTCAGGGTGCCGGAGGTGAAACCCGAATTCAGTATCCGTCGGTTTAGAAAAACAGTCAGAATTAATGATAAAGTGTTTCGAGATGTGAAGATCGATACTGGTGCCTACTTCAATTTACTACCAATAAATGAGGCCAGGAGACTTGGCCTGAAGGTAGATGTTGTAGAGCCGCCCATACCGCGGTACTTCCCCTTCAGCCAAGAGTTGTATCAAGTGGTTTCCTGCGTTAGCAATGTTCCTGTCCAAGTTGAGGGTAAGACCCTCAATGTAGACTTTCATTTGTTTCCTGGTGAATATATTTTGTTGGGTGTAAGTGGTATTAAGGATCAGACATTTTCTTTTACCCCGGGTCTTGCTTTCAGAGCCAGGTGTCACTGGATCAGATGGAAATCCAGCTTTTCTGGATCGGGGTGAATCCCAAACTTTTGATGACGACAGATCATGACATATTTCTTCTCTTAGTTACTACTTACAGTTTTTAACTCACTTGTGACAACTCCTTGAAGTTTGCTTGCTATTTGTGGTGTTAGCCTCACTGCTGACACCTTCCTGATGTTGACTATTTTGTATTCACTGACTGCTTGTGGTTTTTAGTGGAAAATGGATCACCTCCATAGGAGGATATGCTTAACCCGCCACATATTTCCCCCTACTTGCACATTTGTCTTCTGTATCTGGCATCATGGTTTTTGCGAGGTCATGTCACTCCATGGCGTATCTGGCACCTTGTTTTTGCTGGGAGTCATGGCCCTCCTAATGTTTCACGGGCACCATTTTTGAGGGGTCATCTCTCCTTGTGTATTTTTCACCCACCCCACTTTTTCTGGGGGGAGAGGGTGGGGTTCGCCTGTGTCTTCGTTGTCACTGGAGCAATTTTGTTAGTGTTTTCTGTTTGTGTGTGACTCCATAAACTCTCATCAAGAAATGAGATTAAAAGGTTCCAGTTGGAAACATTATCTGAATCATTAGTTTCACCCCATACTTATTTTCATGAATCCTTTTTTTTTTTTTTTTTTTAATGTGATTTGATTCTTATGTTCTCCTCATCCTGAATTCACCTGGTTAATGACCCCATATCAGTCAGCCAGGCTATAATGAGGATGGGTTCAAAAGTAAAGGGTACCACAAATCCACAGGTATGGCGGTCCACAGCAAACTAGGCTGTGTTGTGGACTGAGTTGTATACCCCTAGTACAACATGACATTAAATTGTACTCACAGATGCTCAGAAGCTATTGACAAGCGAACTTCTGGAAGAGGATTTCAACCTGTGTGTCCAGCTCATTTCAGTTTTCGACTTACAGGTTGATATCTGTTTTAATGGTGAAGTTTGGACTGACGTATTTAATGGAATCTTTATACTGTAGTTACCCATATGTATCTGTGCCTGTCTCTCCATTGTTTGTTAAGTTTCTTTTTAAAATCATATTCATACAGTACTTGACTGCACTCTGTGTGATGAGAGGTCATTCAATTTGCTCACTATTCGACTGCAGAGACAGTACTTCCCTATATCGAATTTTGTCATTTCCTTAAAACTAATAATTCCTAAGATGATTGCACAGTGGTGTCATGGTCATATCTTGGAAGTATATTGCAGTGAACAAGGAAACCAGAGCTCCATCACCACCACCTCCCTCTTTTACGGGCAATATTATGTATATGATTGTTTTTGTCATATTTATAAAGAAAATTACTGGTGATACACACACACAGACACACACACACACACACACACACACATATATATATATATATATATATATATATATATATATATATATATATATATACAGTATATATATATATATATATATATATATATATATATATATACGCAAGAATCTCAGGTTAATCAGATTGGTCAAGTTTTGAAAGTAGAAAAAAAAAAAAAAATGATTAAACCATTCTCCTGCTATAGCACTTAAAACTGCTTGGCAGTGATGGAAGGGCTGAAGAGGAATCCAGGGTAGTTTTGCAGAACCTTCACAGGCTCTGGCTTACATACTATATCTCCCGTCAAAAAAGATACCACAACCATTGTTATACATTTTAACAATTGAATATGAAGTGCTTAACAAAATTCAGTCTTCCTTTAAGCCACATCATGCATACATAAGAGAGAAGAACGCAGTTGTACTAACAGTTGGTCCCCAGAAGTTGGACAGCGGTGGCTTAATAGGGAGACTCTACCCATGGAAGATCACTGTTGATTATTTTTCAGTGTATATCAAGGTATGTTATACCACAGGACATCACCTTTCAGGATATATTTCAGTTTTTGTTTCATTATTTTGAGTAAAAAGCCTTTGTTGGCAGTTGATGTCGATAAGAGATCCGCTCTGCTGGCTGTAAACATTAATACCGTATGTACTGTACCTGATGGAGTCAACACTGAGCTACCGTATAGTTTTGCCCTAGCATGGTTATTTCCCTCATCCATGTTTGTCAGATACTGAAGAGAGAAGCATCACCAGTGCTGTACTCTTCTCTGAAAGCCAGTTTTGATTTAGGCAGGGTAGAACTGTTCATGATTGGCTGTTTGCTCGTGGACAATGATGTAACTTTTTGGCAACTGTCTGGATGTGTTGTTGATGTGATACTATTTGATTTTAGCACTGCATGACTGTCAACCATTCTGGACGTATGAAACTAAGTTCATTGGGTATCAGTGGTCCTCAAAAAAAAAAAAAAAAAAAAAAATGCTTTAAGAAATAAGAATCTTCAAAGACTTGGCTACAAATTTTCTCCATGTAGGTAAGTCTGTATAAAGTACAAGGTGATAGGAAATGTGTAAAATTATGTTTTTCTAACAGTGTAATGATTGCTTTGTACGTCATATCACAAACCCATAGTAAAAGCTGCATGCATGAAATTACCTGTGTCTCTAGTATGAACTACATTGAGTCTGTTGGTACGGATCACTGATTAAATGAAACTCGTAATGCATGAAAACATTTTATATAATACAAACTTACAAACAAGAGGGTAGAGGCCTCCACCATTTGCTGGCTCAGGGCCTCTGCAGCGCTAATGCCGCCCTGGTATGTGATGTACTCTATCAAAGGCAGCCGAGGTACTTGACATCTACGCATTATCCTGTCCACTGCATTAATTACATCAGCCAGGTAAATAAACAGATTAACAAGACAGATCTTCTTGCTCCTGAAATCATGTAATTATATATACAGGTATCGTTTCTAATTATGGCTGCTGCATCACTTTCTAGTGTCTCCATCACCCTAACTGCTATGCTTGTCAATGATGCAGGTCTGTAGTTGACTTTGATATTTATATTGCCTTTCGTAAAAAGGGAATAACATTTGCCACTGATCAGTGGTTTCCATTTAGAATATGCATCATTTACAAGAACTCTCTGCATTCTGCATGTCAAATATTATGTAATCAGCTGAAAAAGCTACTATTCTAAAGCTTTCTATCGTGAATGGGAACGTTATGTTGAAAGTTGTCCAAGGCCTTCCTAAAGTCAAAACATATCACATCCATGTCTCCAGCACTCTTAGTAACTGCAGAGCTATTGGTCTGTGTGATACGAAGCCTTGCTGTTCATTATTGATGAATATGTTTGACCTGGAAAATGATTTATTATTGCCTCGGTTTTCACACGAAAGTTTGCAATCAATGCTCGTTCCAATGACTGGTTAAAGTTACTTCACAGTGAGTGTAGACTGATTGAAATGCTCATTGTTGGAAGGGTATACAGAGCACATATACATTTTTTCTTTTAAGGACACCAATACAGTAAAAAAAAACGTACATCAGTTTCTTCCAGTACTGGTAGTGATCTTCCCTCTCTTTTTTGGTCCGCATTCGGTCATGTTTATCTGCATTGTTCAAAACGTTTATTATTACCTGCTACATTTTTTTGTGTCCTTAAAGAATGATGCACATACCTGTACAATGGTTTCTGCAGCCAGTGTTTTGAATTCCTTGGGTCGTGTTTATAGTTTTGTCCTAAGGTTGAGATTGGCTGACTCCGTCATGTTGATTGATTGAATTATTTATAGTTCTAAAAGGTACACAGTGCTTATACAACAAAAAAAATGTTTTTTTTTTTTCTCTCTCTCACCACACTATTTCTTATTGTAACTTATGAAAGATAATGTACACTTGTATCAACTGAATATTTGTGCAGTACTTCAAGGTTAATTATGGCTGAATGCCATCCTAGAGAAATCTCGAGCAACGATTGTCATTTCCAGCCTACATGTTTTGTTTCTTTTCGAAAATTATGCACAATATGATTGGTGGCTATTGACTTTACAAAGGAATAATGGTGTTTATTTTCTTATGGTCATCTTTTCAAACCTAATGCAGAAAACGAAACTCATAGAAAACGGAGTAATTTAAATATGGGCCAACAGTAGCTCCACCCTACGCATTGCTTTCCAGCGTCTCAGTGCGCAGACATCCTCCAGAGAACTCTACGGCAGAAGCAACCCGTGTTTCACTAGCAGAAACAAGTCGGCACACCACCACCTTCGACTCTACCCTGCAAGAGTGACACGGCGCTCTCTACGTGAGCTTCTCTCAGAGCTTCCCACGCTGCAACCTCAGGCTACAAACATTGTCTCGCCACGAACACCAGCGCAGACCAAGCTGCTGTCCCCGCAGCCACTGCCGCTCCGCCCCACGATTGTGTACCGGGGTGCACACACTTGTGTGCACTCGCCCTTTCGTGGGTTGCGCCCCCCCTTCTACTAATCCTTCTTTTCGGCTTTAGCGTCCCCCAGTGTCTTTCCGACGCCGAACTCTGCGGTTTCCTGGCGTTAGGCCAGGTACACAAAGAGGCCCCTTAGCAGGGGTGGTTACAGGAAACACTGGGGTGGCCAAAAACTGGTTAGGGTGATAGGCAAGACCCTTCGGGGGCAGTGGTAAGGACTGTCGCGGCCTCCGCTAGCGGGGGGACAGAGCACCACCACTGTAGGCAGGCGTCTTCTTTTCTCTGTGTGAATGAGTGAGTGATAGGTAGAGTGAAAGAGTGTGTGACGGCCGCCAAGATGGCGAGCCGTGAAGAAACCCAGAAAAACGCTACACCACCCCCCTTCAACCCCCGTGACCCCAGGATGGTAAACAAAAAAAGAACCCATGATGCAGAAGAAACCCCCTCTGAATTCGACAAACCAGCAGGACGAAAACCAAGATTCGACGACTCTGACCTCAACCTCGATGACCACTACCTCAGCATGGACTTTGACAACGCCACCGTCACCCAGCATGCCAACACCGCCCAGCTAAACCCCCAGGAGGGACTAAATGACGAATCAGCCACCGCCACTCTTGACCCCGACGACGGCTTCACACTCGTCTGCAACAGAAAGAACAAAAAAACCGCCCAAGACTCGCCCAGCCCCCACCCAACCCGCCCAACTCAGAACACAAAAACACCCCCCCCGCACACACCCAAACTACCAGCCTTCCTCATCCCAAAACAGGATAATTTCAACAACACCTATGACATTATAGCAGCCATAGAAAATTCCCACCCACACCTTCAGTTCAAGATGATCGCAACGAAAGCCCTAAACACTATAATAGTCCCCCTTGACATTGCCTCCCGGAACATCATAGAAAACTTGCGCGAAGTGGAGGGCAAACCCATCCAACTACAGAAACTAGACCCGAATCTCTCCACAAGGAAGCTTGTAGTTCAACACTACCCCCTTAACTTCCCCCTCGAAGCCATTCTTAAACATCCACAGGTAGAGGAGGCAACACGTTGCAACGTTAAGGGGGAACCAACAAGGCAAGTAATGATAACCATCCGCGGCCCCACCCCCGACTCCTTGGACCTCAAATCATGGGGCAATTATGAACTACGCCCCTTCACCCCCGAGCCACTGCGCTGCTTCAACTGCCAGCGTTTTGGCCATCATCAGTCCTCCTGTAAACGACCACCAACCTGCGCCCTCTGTAGCGGACGCCACCCCACACAGCAGTGCCTGGATAAGTTCAAAGCTAAACAGCCTGTCACACCTAAGTGCCCCAATTGCCATGGCAACCACCATGCCTGGAACAAGATTTGCCCAGCACGCAAAGCTATCATCAATAAAGGCACTAACAACAATCCCAATGCAACCCAGGGGAGAATTATTACCACCCCAGCTCCACCAGGTACCTTCACATGGGGAACACAGAATAAAAACACAACCCACCCTGCCCCAACACCAGCTAATCTCCAAAACCCACCCAATCTAACAACAACTAACTTTCCCCAGCTACCTGCTCCCCACAGAAACCCCCACAACAGTCACAACAACCCCCAGCCCCCCACCACACCTCACCAAACCACACTGCCCACCCCCTCCCTCCCCCCTCAACCCACCCACAAAAATGCCAGCACACAAACCACGGCCTCCACCCAAACACAGACTCCCCCACCAGCCCCCGCTCAACCCCCACACCCCACCACTCTCACCACCTCAGACCTCGAACACATCACAAACAGCATAGCCCAGGGACTAGCAACTCTCCTCACCAACATCATAGGGAAATCAGTCCCCACCGTAGACATCACCAAAGTACTCTACCACTCTATTCATAGCCTTCACAACACCTCCCCCCCCCCCGACACAAACACCGAAAACTCTCTACACACACCCACACCTACAGAAAACACAAACGCCACTTACACACACACACACAAACAAGACACAGCACACAACACACCCCCCACACAACCTCAACCTGACACCCTCTCAACAACCCCCACAACCACAGAAGCAACGCCACAGACTCAAAAACCGACAAAACCAAGACTCCCGTAAAACCACACCATCACACTCCACATCCAGATCATTATCAACATCATCCCCCTCCAGAAGACGACACGAATCCCGCTCTGCCACACGCGAACACATGGAGACAAACACCACCTACAAATCGCACTCCCGATCTCCACTCTCACGACGCCCCTCACCGATACCAACACCACCTGACACAGACAACTCAACACCATCATGGATGAACACAGACGAGTAAACACCCACACACACACCCCCCTACACCCCCAACTCCCCCCCAACCCCCCACAACCACGACACCCCCCCAACCCCCCACACATCAATATCATGCAATGGAATATACAAGGCGCATCTAACAAGCGCTCTATTCTCGAAGAGGCAGCCCACACAAACCAAGTTGACATATTCCTTCTTCAAGAGACCTTAATCCCAGCCCACAAATCTCTCAAATTACGAGGCTTCACCTCATTCACACTCCCTTATTCCCGAGGAGGCCCCAGAGGATTAGCGATCTTAATTAAAAACCACATCCCCGCCAAACCCATTCACCCATTACCCAACTGCGGGGAAGGAGTGGAAATTCAGGGCTGCTCCATCACGCTTGCCACCACACAACTACAAATTTTCAACACATACCGCTCCCAAAACTCTGAACTAAACCTAGATGAGGCTCTCGCAACATCCGCCACGGAACATATATACTTAGGAGGCGACCTTAATGCCCACCACCCACGCCTGGGCTCAGCAAATACCAACCAGACAGGCCGCCATATCGCAACAATATTAGATAATATACCATCCATAACTCTACTAAACAACCCCCAGTCCCCCACGCACCTGAGAGGAGGCAGACTTGACCTGTCATTTATCACCAGTGACATCGCGAACCTCGCCAAGTGGGAAATACACCCCACCATTGCCTCAGATCATCACGCCATCTTATGCACCATAAACCTGGCCAAACTCCCTAAGCCCCCCAATCCCCCACCCAAATGGAACACAAAGAAAGCAGAATGGACACGCTTCACCACTCTCCTAGAAAACTTATGCACCTTTAATCCCCCAATTAATCTAGAGGAACACACCAATCTGCTAACAGAAGCCTTCCACTCTGCTGCTGCGCAGTCAATCCCAATCACTAATCCCCCCAGGGGCCACCATAAAGACCACTGGTATTACAACGACCGGGTCAAAATCTTGAACAACAGGCTGAACAGAGCAAAAAAAATTCATAGATCTAACCCTACCCCTGAAAGCCGCAGCTATCTCCAATCGGTAATTAGGCACACCACAACCGAAAAAAATGCTCTAAAAGAACGTAGTTGGCTGGAATGGTGTCAATCACTAGGTGCACATTCACCAATAGGCAACATCTGGAAAAAAATTAAAGCAATATCAAACCCCCGCCCCACCCGCCCCCCGACTCACCCTGACCCACAAGGCGAGGCCGACAGATTAGCAGCCACCTTCTCACAGAGAACATCCCCAACCCAACTCCCCCCATCAACCAGACAAACACAGGAACACCTACACCCAATGAGACACCAATTAATTACCGAAAACAAAAACACTCCATCCCCCACTGACCACTTCTTTACCATCGATGAGTTACACCGGTCTCTCAAAACCAGCACAGACACCGCCCCTGGTCCAGATGGTATAACTTACTCAATGATTAAACATACAGGTCCCATAGCCAGAGCAGCCCTCCTCGACCTCCTCAACCACTCGTGGCAACAAGGTAAACTACCCGCACAGTGGAAAGAAGCCATCATCCACCCCATACCAAAACCATTAGACCCCCAGACATTTAGACCAATTTCTCTTCTCAGTTGCCTTAGCAAAACAGCGGAAAGACTAATAAAATCCCGACTGGACTGGGTCACCCCTTCCCCCCACGACCACCTATCTGCCTTCACAAAAGGCAAAGGCACGGCGGAATGCCTTAGCTCATTCATATCCGAGCTCCGTGGAGGCAAAGGACTAGCAGTCTTCATAGACCTGGAAAAAGCTTTTGAGCTGGCATGCCCTGAGGCCATCCTGACTACCATTGCCAACAAGGGAGTCAAGGGTCGCCTCCTGCGCTGGCTGGAAAACTTTTTCACAGGTCGAAAAGCCAAAGTCATTTTCCAAGGCCATCTCTCTGACGCATATCCGCACACAAATGGTACTCCACAGGGCAGCATAATTAGCCCAACTCTCTTTAATACCCTTGTAGAGTGCCTTCTCCACCTAAACCTAGGACAGGGAACCCGCCTCCTATGTTATGCTGACGATATCACCCTTGTCACATACGGCGGCAACTACCTACAAAAAGCTCAGAAAGCACTCGAGAAAATACACAAGAAATGTCGGGAATTAGGCCTCAAAGTAAACCCGGGAAAAACAAAAGCCCTTCCTATCAGAATTCCCACCCCCCAAGCCCAGCTCATCTTAGGGAATTCCCCCGTAGAATACGTGAATGCACACCGATACCTGGGGGTATATTTTGATAGGAACCTCTCTTTTAACAATGAAGTACAACATCTCAAAAACATTACCAAACTCCGACTTAACGCCCTTCGAGCAATAGCAGGGAAAGGAGAAGGAGCCTCATTTAAAGTACTTCGTCTTTTCTACGTTCAGGCGATAAGATCTATTGTTGACTACGCTGCCCCCACCCTACCCACCATCAGCCCTCAGCTAGCCAACAAGCTTGAAGTCGTTCAAAACGAAGCACTCAGAATCATTACTGGCTCCCCTATGTGGACGCGACTGTGCAATCTTCGCGCCAAGTCCAATATGGAGTCCCTCAACCTCAGAATTCAAGCACGAGTCGCCAACCTAACAGCCAAGCTGGCGCACAAAGGCTCAACACTACCCGTTCTTACAAGAATAACTGCGGCAGTTAACCTACACCCAGATTTACTCACCAACACCTGGTGCCACAAAGTCGCCAAAGCCGCCCACACTTACAACATTACTCCCCTTTTGAACCTCCCCCCTGACACGCCAAGCGATGCGTATCACCCCCTCCCACCCTGAAGCCCTCCACTGTACAAACTCATTATCGCCAGCTCTCCCCCCAAAGCCACAACCCCCACCCAGCAGTTGCGACAAGAGAGCCTCAGGCGAATTGCCTCCATCACCACCTCTAACTCCGCCACTTATTATACAGACGGCTCCGTAAACGAAGGTAAAGCAGGTGCGGCAGTCACAGGCCATGATCACTCGTATGGCCTCAGAATAACCGACGGAGCATCCACCCTTCAGGCCGAGTTAGTGGCAATCCTAGCAGCCTTAGATGATGCACTCGAAATTACGCCCACGTCAGACATCATAATACATACAGACTCAGCTAGCGCCATCCAAACATTAAAAACCCAGACACCATCCGATAACATCCACCTCATCACGGATATAATGGCCACCGCTCAGGAGATTAAAAACGCAGGCGGAACAATCACCATTCACTGGATTCCAAGTCATGTCGGAATCACAGGCAACGAACATGCTGATCGCCTCGCCAAGGATGCTACAGCGCACCCGTACATCCAAGTAGACGTCCCTTCCAGCCTCAGTTAAAAAAAAAAATCAATAAAAACTCAAGCAAGCAAACTCAATCTTCAGGAACACCGACAGCAAGTCAATACAGGCTCTCCCTCCGCTCTATGGCACGCCGACGCTACCAAATATAAGCCCATACCTGCTGTACACAATATGAGCAGCATGACACTCAAAAAGATCAGACGGCTCAGATTAGGTTATAAGAGCCTTGCTCAAATCCAATCGAATAACAACCAAACCGTAACCTGCGAAAACTGTAATACCGAAACCTCCTTCCCGCTCCTCCATTACATACTGCGCTGCCCAGCCACCAATAAATTTATAAGACCCGCCACCCCCCCGAACCCTGACATACCAAGCGCTAACATCACACCCCAGCTAGAAATAACACTCAGGCAGGCAGCCACCTCAGTAATAGCCAACACGCCCATCTCCACACTGGTAAACACAGTTAAGTCTCTCCCCCCCCCTCCTAATGCCAGTCGTACAGTTAATCCCTAGCCCCGTTAATCCCCAACCCTGTAAATCCCCTTCCCCCCTTCCCTAATGTCACTCGTATGCTTGTGCCTGCATGCGCTAATGTTCATGCCTCAACGTGTGCAGGCATAGGGCGTGCCTGTGACCTCTCTCTCTCTCTCTCTCTCTCTCTCTCTATATATATATATATATATGTATATGTATGTATGTGTATGTATATGTATGTATATATATGTATGTATATATATGTATGTGTGTATATGTATATGTATATGTATGTCTATGTGTATGTATGTATATATGTGTATGTATATATATAATTATATGTATGTATATGTATGTATTTAAGTATGTATATGTGTGTGTATGTATATATATATATATATATATATATATATATATATATATATATATATATATATATATATATATATACTGTATATATATATATATATATATATATATATATATATATATATATATATAGGTGTGTATGTATATATATGTGTATATGTATGTATATATCTGTATATATGTATGTGTATGTATATGTGTATGTATATGTGTATATGTATATGTATGTGGGTATATATATATATGTATATGTATATCTATATATATGTATATATGTATGTATGTATGTATATGTATATGTAATATAAAAGCACAGAGCCACCACGATTGTCTCTGCTCCCGAATAAAAAGTCCTTACAGCCATCATGGCACACCCATACAACCCAGCACTAAACACCGACAGGGCTGATACACGGCCCGGCCCTCTCTATAGGAGAGGAAATCGTGAACAAACGAACGAAGCTCCACCTCAGTCTTCACCGAACGATCTGTGAGGTAAAATGTACGAGAAATTTTTCTCTATTCTTTCGCTTGTAATTTGTTTTATACATTGACTTTATTATTTGTAAAACAAATTACTAAATTACTCTACTTTTCACACTGAATTCATGATGTCATTCTACAGTGTGCCTCTGACTTGGACAAATTTGACGGGGAAACCCAAACTCAGTGTTAACATCAAGATTCAAAATGTGTGCGTACCTTTCATAGTAGACACAGGGGCTGAGGTTAATTTGATCACAGTTAAGGCTATTTACCACTATGGCTTAGTGGACGCCTTTTATCCCTTGGACAAAAAGTTTGGCGAAATTCCATGCAAGAAAAATGTGGAAGTACTGTTGGAATCGGTGAGCGGACCAGTGGAAGTTGCTATGGATCTGATGGCAGATGGGCGGGTTGATGCGCCCTATGCAGTTTTAGGAATGAGTTTTTTAAAGTCGTGCAATTGTAGTTTAAACACCTGTGAGTCTTGGCCAGTGATGACATTCAGGGTGCCGGAGGTGAAACCCGAATTCAGTATCCGTCGGTTTAGAAAAACAGTCAGAATTAATGATAAAGTGTTTCGAGATGTGAAGATCGATACTGGTGCCTACTTCAATTTACTACCAATAGATGAGGCCAGGAGACTTGGCCTGAAGGTAGATGTTGTAGAGCCGCCCATACCGCGGTACTTCCCCTTCAGCCAAGAGTTGTATCAAGTGGTTTCCTGCGTTAGGAATGTTCCTGTCCAAGTTGAGGGTAAGACCCTCAATGTAGACTTTCATTTGTTTCCTGGTGAATATATTTTGTTGGGTGTAAGTGGTATTAAGGATCAGACATTTTCTTTTACCCCGGGTCTTGCTTTCAGAGCCAGGTGTCACTGGATCAGATGGAAATCCAGCTTTTCTGGATCGGGGTGAATCCCAAACTTTTGATGACGACAGATCATGACATATTTCTTCTCTTAGTTACTACTTACAGTTTTTAACTCACTTGTGACAACTCCTTGAAGTTTGCTTGCTATTTGTGGTGTTAGCCTCACTGCTGACACCTTCCTGATGTTGACTATTTTGTATTCACTGACTGCTTGTGGTTTTTAGTGGAAAATAGATCATCTCCATAGGAGGATATGCTTAACCCGCCACATATTTCCCCCTACTTGCACATTTGTCTTCTGTATCTGGCATCATGGTTTTTGCGAGGTCATGTCACTGCATGGCGTATCTGGCACCTTGTTTTTGGTGGGAGTCATGGCTCTCCTAATGTTTCACGGGCACCATTTTTGAGGGGTCATCTCTCCTTGTGTATTTTTCACCCACCCCACTTTTTCTGGGGGGAGAGGGTGGGGTTCGCCTGTGTCTTCGTTGTCACTGGAGCAATTTTGTTAGTGTTTTCTGTTTGTGTGTGACTCTATAAACTCTCATCAAGAAATGAGATTAAAAGGTTCCACATGGAAACATTATCTGAATCATTAGTTTCATCCCATACTTTTTTTCATGAATCCTTTTTTTTTTTTTTTTTTTGTTTAATGTGATTTGATTCTTATGTTCTCCTCATCCTGAATTCACCTGGTTAATGACCCCATATCAGTCAGCCAGGCTATAATGAGGATGGGTTCAAAAGTAAAGGGTACCACAAATCCACAGGTATGGCGGTCCACAGCAAACTAGGCTGTGTTGTGGACTGAGTTGTATACCCCTAGTACAACATGACATTAAATTGTACTCACAGATGCTCAGAAGCTATTGACAAACGAACTTCTGGAAGAGGATTTCAACCTGTGTGTCCAGCTCATTTCAGTTTTCGATTTACAGGTTGATATCTGTTTTAATGGTGAAGTTTGGACTGACGTATTTAATGGAATCTTTATACTGTAGTTACCCATATGTATCTGTGCCTGTCTCTCCATTGTTTGTTAAGTTTCTTTTTAAAATCATATCCATACAGTATTTGACTGCACTCTGTGTGATGAGAGGTCATTCAATTTGCTCACTATTCGACTGCAGAGACAGTACTTCCCTATATCGAATTTTGTCATTTCCTTAAAACTAATAATTCCTAAGATGATTGCACAGTGGTGTCATGGTCATATCTTGGAAGTATATTACAGTGAACAAGGAAACCAGAGCTCCATCACCACCACCTCCCTCTTTTACGGGCAATATTATGTATATGATTGTTTTTGTCATATTTACAAAGAAAATTACTGGTGATATATACATAAATACATACATATATATATATATATATATATATATATATATATATATATATATATATATATATATACAGTATATATATAATTATATATATATATATATATATATATATATATTTATATATATACGCAAGAATCTCAGGTTAATCAGATTGGTCAAGTTTTGAAAGTAGAAAAAAAAAAATGATTAAACCATTCTCCTGCTATAGCACTTAAAACTGCTTGGCAGTGATGGAAGGGCTGAAGAGGAATCCACGGTAGTTTTGCAGAACCTTCACAGGCTCTGGCTTACATACTATATCTCCCGTCAAAAAAGGTACCACAACCATTATTATACATTTTAACAATTGAATATGAAGTGCTTAACAAAATTCAGTCTTCCTTTAAGCCACATCATGCATACGTAAGAGAGAAGAACGCAGTTGTACTAACAGTTGGTCCCCAGAAGTTGGACAGCGGTGGCTTAATAGGGAGACTCTACCCATGGAAGATCACTGTTGATTATTTTTCAGTGTATATCAAGGTATGTTATACCACAGAACATCACCTTTCAGGATGTACTTCAGTTTTTGTTTCATTATTCTGATGTCGATAAGAGATCCGCTCTGCTGGCTGTAAACATTAATACCGTATGTACTGTACCTGATGGAGTCAACACTGAGCTACCGTATAGTTTTGCCCTAGCATGGTTATTTCCCTCATCCATGTTTGTCAGATACTGAAGAGAGAAGCATCACCAGTGCTGTACTCTTCTCTGAAAGCCAGTTTTGATTTAGGCAGGGTAGAACTGTTCATGATTGGCTGTTTGCTCGTTGACAATGATGTAACTTTTTGGCAACTGTCTGGATGTGTTGTTGATGTGATACTATTTGATTTTAGCACTGCATGACTGTCAACCATTCTGGACGTATGAAACTAAGTTCATTGGGTATCAGTGGTCCTCAAAAAAAAAAAAAAAAAAAAAAAATGCTTTAAGAAATAAGAATCTTCAAAGACTTGGCTACAAATTTTCTCCATGTAGGTAAGTCTGTATAAAGTACAAGGTGATAGGAAATGTGTAAAATTATGTTTTTCTAACAGTGTAATGATTGCTTTGTACGTCATATCACAAACCCATAGTAAAAGCTGCATGCATGAAATTACCTGTGTCTCTAGTATGAACTACATTGAGTCTGTTGGTACGGATCACTGATTAAATGAAACTCGTAATGCATGAAAACATTTTATATAATACAGACTTACCAACAAGAGGGTAGAGGCCTCCACCATTTGCTGGCTCAGGGCCTCTGCAGCGCTAATGCCGCCCTGGTATGTGATGTACTCTATCAAAGGCAGCCGAGGTACTTGACATCTACGCATTATCCTGTCCACTGCATTAATTACATCAGCCAGGTAAATAAACAGATTAACAAGACAGATCTTCTTGCTCCTGAAATCATGTAATTATATATACAGGTATCGTTTCTAATTATGGCTGCTGCATCACTTTCTAGTGTCTCCATCACCCTAACTGCTATGCTTGTCAATGATGCAGGTCTGTAGTTGACTTTGATATTTATATTGCCTTTCGTAAAAAGGGAATAACATTTGCCACTGATCAGTGGTTTCCATTTAGAATATGCATCATTTACAAGAACTCTCTGCATTCTGCATGTCAAATATTATGTAATCAGCTGAAAAAGCTACTATTCTAAAGCTTTCTATCGTGAATGGGAACGTTATGTTGAAAGTTGTCCAAGGCCTTCCTAAAGTCAAAACATATCACATCCATGTCTCCAGCACTCTTAGTAACTGCAGAGCTATTGGTCTGTGTGATACGAAGCCTTGCTGTTCATTATTGATGAATATGTTTGACCTGGAAAATGATTTATTATTGCCTCGGTTTTCACACGAAAGTTTGCAATCAATGCTCGTTCCAATGACTGGTTAAAGTTACTTCACAGTGAGTGTAGACTGATTGAAATGCTCATTGTTGGAAGGGTATACAGAGCACATATACATTTTTTCTTTTAAGGACACCAATACAGTAAAAAAAAACGTACATCAGTTTCTTCCAGTACTGGTAGTGATCTTCCCTCTCTTTTTTGGTCCGCATTCGGTCATGTTTATCTGCATTGTTCAAAACGTTTATTATTACCTGCTACATTTTTTTGTGTCGTTAAAGAATGATGCACATACCTGTACAATGGTTTCTGCAGCCAGTGTTTTGAATTCCTTGGGTCGTGTTTATAGTTTTGTCCTAAGGTTGAGATTGGCTGACTCCGTCATGTTGATTGATTGAATTATTTATAGTTCTAAAAGGTACACAGTGCTTATACAACAAAAGAAATGTTTTTTTTTTTTTTTCTCACCACACTATTTCTTATTGTAACTTAATGAAAGATAATGTACACTTGTATCAACTGAATATTTGTGCAGTACTTCAAGGTTAATTATGGCTGAATGCCACCCTAGAGAAATCTCGAGCTACGATTGTCATTTCCAGCCTACATGTTTTGTTTCTTTTCGAAAATTATGCACAATATGATTGGTGGCTATTGACTTTACAAAGGAATAATGGTGTTTATTTTCTTATGGTCATCTTTTCAAACCTAATGCAGAAAACGAAACTCATAGAAAACGGAGTAATTTAAATAAGGGCCAACAGTAGCTCCACCTCAGTCTTCACCGAACGATCTGTGAGGTAAAACGTACGAGAAATTTTTCTCTTCTTTCGCTTGTAATTTGTTTTATACATTGACTTTATTATTTGTAAAACAAATTACTAAATTACTCTACTTTTCACACTGAATTCATGATGTCATTCTACAGTGTGCCTGTGACTTGGACAAATTTGACGGGGAAACCCAAACTCAGTGTTAACATCAAGATTCAAAATGTGTGCGTACCTTTCATAGTAGACACAGGGGCTGAGGTTAATTTGATCACAGTTAAGGCTATTTACCACTATGGCTTAGTGGACGCCTTTTATCCCTTGGACAAAAAGTTTGGCGAAATTCCATGCAAGAAAAATGTGGAAGTACTGTTGGAATCGGTGAGCGGACCAGTGGAAGTTGTTATGGATCTGATGGCAGATGGGCGGGTTGATGCGCCCTATGCAGTTTTAGGAATGAGTTTTTTAAAGTCGTGCAGTTGTAGTTTAAACACCTGTGAGTCTTGGCCAGTGATGACATTCAGGGTGCCGGAGGTGAAACCCGAATTCAGTATCCGTCGGTTTAGAAAAACAGTCAGAATTAATGATAAAGTGTTTCGAGATGTGAAGATCGATACTGGTGCCTACTTCAATTTACTACCAATAGATGAGGCCAGGAGACTTGGCCTGAAGGTAGATGTTGTAGAGCCGCCCATACCGCGGTACTTCCCCTTCAGCCAAGAGTTGTATCAAGTGGTTTCCTGCGTTAACAATGTTCCTGTCCAAGTTGAGGGTAAGACCCTCAATGTAGACTTTCATTTGTTTCCTGGTGAATATATTTTGTTGGGTGTAAGTGGTATTAAGGATCAGACATTTTCTTTTACCCCGGGTCTTGCTTTCAGAGCCAGGTGTCACTGGATCAGATGGAAATCCAGCTTTTCTGGATCGGGGTGAATCCCAAACTTTTGATGACGACAGATCATGACATATTTCTTCTCTTAGTTACTACTTACAGTTTTTAACTCACTTGTGACAACTCCTTGAAGTTTGCTTGCTATTTGTGGTGTTAGCCTCACTGCTGACACCTTCCTGATGTTGACTATTTTGTATTCACTGACTGCTTGTGGTTTTTAGTGGAAAATGGATCACCTCCATAGGAGGATATGCTTAACCCGCCACATATTTCCCCCTACTTGCACATTTGTCTTCTGTATCTGGCATCATGGTTTTTGCGAGGTCATGTCACTGCATGGCGTATCTGGCACCTTGTTTTTGGTGGGAGTCATGGCTCTCCTAATGTTTCACGGGCACCAGTTTTGAGGGGTCATCTCTCCTTGTGTATTTTTCACCCACCCCACTTTTTCTGGGGGGAGAGGGTGGGGTTCGCCTGTGTCTTCGTTGTCACTGGAGCAATTTTGTTAGTGTTTTCTGTTTGTGTGTGACTCTATAAACTCTCATCAAGAAATGAGATTAAAAGGTTCCACATGGAAACATTATCTGAATCATTAGTTTCATCCCATACTTTTTTTCATGAATCCTTTTTTTTTTTTTTTTTTTTTTTAATGTGATTTGATTCTTATGTTCTCCTCATCCTGAATTCACCTGGTTAATGACCCCATATCAGTCAGCCAGGCTATAATGAGGATGGGTTCAAAAGTAAAGGGTACCACAAATCCACAGGTATGGCGGTCCACAGCAAACTAGGCTGTGTTGTGGACTGAGTTGTATACCCCTAGTACAACATGACATTAAATTGTACTCACAGATGCTCAGAAGCTATTGACAAGCGAACTTCTGGAAGAGGATTTCAACCTGTGTGTTCAGCTCATTTTAGTTTTCGATTTACAGGTTGATATCTGTTTTAATGGTGAAGTTTGGACTGACGTATTTAATGGAATCTTTATACTGTAGTTACCCATATGTATCTGTGCCTGTCTCTCCATTGTTTGTTAAGTTTCTTTTTAAAATCATATCCATACAGTATTTGACTGCACTCTGTGTGATGAGAGGTCATTCAATTTGCTCACTATTCGACTGCAGAGACAGTACTTCCCTATATCGAATTTTGTCATTTCCTTAAAACTAATAATTCCTAAGATGATTGCACAGTGGTGTCATGGTCATATCTTGGAAGTATATTACAGTGAACAAGGAAACCAGAGCTCCATCACAACCACCTCCCTCTTTTACGGGCAATATTATGTATATGATTGTTTTTGTCATATTTATAAAGAAAATTACTGGTGATACATACATACATACATATATATATATATATATATATATATATACACGCAAGAATCTCTTTTACGGGCAATATTATGTATATGATTGTTTTTGTCATATTTATAAAGAAAATTACTGGTGATACATACATACATACATATATATATATATATATATATATATATATATATATATATATATATACACGCAAGAATCTCAGGTTAATCAGATTGGTCAAGTTTTGAAAGTAGAAAAAAAAAAATGATTAAACCATTCTCCTGCTATAGCACTTAAAACTGCTTGGCAGTGATGGAAGGGCTGAAGAGGAATCCACGGTAGTTTTGCAGAACCTTCACAGGCTCTGGCTTACATACTATATCTCCCGTCAAAAAAGGTACCACAACCATTATTATACATTTTAACAATTGAATATGAAGTGCTTAACAAAATTCAGTCTTCCTTTAAGCCACATCATGCATACGTAAGAGAGAAGAACGCAGTTGTACTAACAGTTGGTCCCCAGAAGTTGGACAGCGGTGGCTTAATAGGGAGACTCTACCCATGGAAGATCACTGTTGATTATTTTTCAGTGTATATCAAGGTATGTTATACCACAGTACATCACCTTTCAGGATATATTTCAGTTTTTGTTTCATTATTCTGAGTAAAAAGCCTTTGTTGGCAGTTGATGTCGATAAGAGATCCGCTCTGCTGGCTGTAAACATTAATACCGTATGAACTGTACCTGATGGAGTCAACACTGAGCTACCGTATAGTTTTGCCCTAGCATGGTTATTTCCCTCATCCATGTTTGTCAGATACTGAAGAGAGAAGCATCACCAGTGCTGTACTCTTCTCTGAAAGCCAGTTTTGATTTAGGCAGGGTAGAACTGTTCATGATTGGCTGTTTGCTCGTTGACAATGATGTAACTTTTTGGCAACTGTCTGGATGTGTTGTTGATGTGATACTATTTGATTTTAGCACTGCATGACTGTCAACCATTCTGGACGTATGAAACTAAGTTCATTGGGTATCAGTGGTCATGAAAAAAAAAAAAAAAAAATGCTTTAAGAAATAAGAATCTTCAAAGACTTGGCTACAAATTTTCTCCATGTAGGTAAGTCTGAATAAAGTACAAGGTGATAGGAAATGTGTAAAATTATGTTTTTCTAACAGTGTAATGATTGCTTTGTACGTCATATCACAAACCCATAGTAAAAGCTGCATGCATGAAATTACCTGTGTCTCTAGTATGAACTACATTGAGTCTGTTGGTACGGATCACTGATTAAATGAAACTCGTAATGCATTAAAACATTTTATATAATACAGACTTACCAACAAGAGGGTAGAGGCCTCCACCATTTGCTGGCTCAGGGCCTCTGCAGCGCTAATGCCGCCCTGGTATGTGATGTACTCTATTAAAGGCAGCCGAGGTACTTGACATCTACGCATTATCCTGTCCACTGCATTAATTACATCAGCCAGGTAAATAAACAGATTAACAAGACAGATCTTCTTGCTCCTGAAATCATGTAATTATATATACAGGTATCGTTTCTAATTATGGCTGCTGCATCACTTTCTAGTGTCTCCATCACCCTAACTGCTATGCTTGTCAGTGATGCAGGTCTGTAGTTGACTTTGATATTTATATTGCCTTTCGTAAAAAGGGAATAACATTTGCCACTGATCAGTGGTTTCCATTTAGAATATGCATCATTTACAAGAACTCTCTGCATTCTGCATGTCAAATATTATGTAATCAGCTGAAATAGCTACTATTCTAAAGCTTTCTATCGTGAATGGGAACGTTATGTTGAAAGTTGTCCAAGGCCTTCCTAAAGTCAAAACATATCACATCCATGTCTCCAGCACTCTTAGTAACTGCAGAGCTATTGGTCTGTGTGATACGAAGCCTTGCTGTTCATTATTGATGAATATGTTTGACCTGGAAAATGATTTATTATTGCCTCGGTTTTCACACGAAAGTTTGCAATCAATGCTCGTTCCAATGACTGGTTAAAGTTACTTCACAGTGAGTGTAGACTGATTGAAATGCTCATTGTTGGAAGGGTATACAGAGCACATATACATTTTTTTCTTTTAAGGACACCAATACAGTAAAAACAAACGTACATCAGTTTCTTCCAGTACTGGTAGTGATCTTCCCTCTCTTTTTTGGTCCGCATTCGGTCATGTTTATCTGCATTGTTCAAAACGTTTATTATTACCTGCTACATTTTTTTGTGTCCTTAAAGAATGATGCACATACCTGTACAATGGTTTCTGCAGCCAGTGTTTTGAATTCCTTGGGTCGTGTTTATAGTTTTGTCCTAAGGTTGAGATTGGCTGACTCCGTCATGTTGATTGATTGAATTATTTATAGTTCTAAAAGGTACACAGTGCTTATACAACAAAAGAAATGTTTTTTTTTTTTTTTCTCACCACACTATTTCTTATTGTAACTTAATGAAAGATAATGTACACTTGTATCAACTGAATATTTGTGCAGTACTTCAAGGTTAATTATGGCTGAATGCCACCCTAGAGAAATCTCGAGCTACGATTGTCATTTCCAGCCTACATGTTTTGTTTCTTTTCGAAAATTATGCACAATATGATTGGTGGCTATTGACTTTACAAAGGAATAATGGTGTTTATTTTCTTATGGTCATCTTTTCAAACCTAATGCAGAAAACGAAACTCATAGAAAACGGAGTAATTTAAATAAGGGCCAACAGTAGCTCCACCTCAGTCTTCACCGAACGATCTGTGAGGTAAAACGTACGAGAAATTTTTCTCTTCTTTCGCTTGTAATTTGTTTTATACATTGACTTTATTATTTGTAAAACAAATTACTAAATTACTCTACTTTTCACACTGAATTCATGATGTCATTCTACAGTGTGCCTGTGACTTGGACAAATTTGACGGGAAACCCAAACTCAGTGTTAACATCAAGATTCAAAATGTGTGCGTACCTTTCATAGTAGACACAGGGGCTGAGGTTAATTTGATCACAGTTAAGGCTATTTACCACTATGGCTTAGTGGACGCCTTTTATCCCTTGGACAAAAAGTTTGGCGAAATTCCATGCAAGAAAAATGTGGAAGTACTGTTGGAATCGGTGAGCGGACCAGTGGAAGTTGTTATGGATCTGATGGCAGATGGGCGGGTTGATGCGCCCTATGCAGTTTTAGGAATGAGTTTTTAAAGTCGTGCAGTTGTAGTTTAAACACCTGTGAGTCTTGGCCAGTGATGACATTCAGGGTGCCGGAGGTGAAACCCGAATTCAGTATCCGTCGGTTTAGAAAAACAGTCAGAATTAATGATAAAGTGTTTCGAGATGTGAAGATCGATACTGGTGCCTACTTCAATTTACTACCAATAGATGAGGCCAGGAGACTTGGCCTGAAGGTAGATGTTGTAGAGCCGCCCATACCGCGGTACTTCCCCTTCAGCCAAGAGTTGTATCAAGTGGTTTCCTGCGTTAACAATGTTCCTGTCCAAGTTGAGGGTAAGACCCTCAATGTAGACTTTCATTTGTTTCCTGGTGAATATATTTTGTTGGGTGTAAGTGGTATTAAGGATCAGACATTTTCTTTTACCCCGGGTCTTGCTTTCAGAGCCAGGTGTCACTGGATCAGATGGAAATCCAGCTTTTCTGGATCGGGGTGAATCCCAAACTTTTGATGACGACAGATCATGACATATTTCTTCTCTTAGTTACTACTTACAGTTTTTAACTCACTTGTGACAACTCCTTGAAGTTTGCTTGCTATTTGTGGTGTTAGCCTCACTGCTGACACCTTCCTGATGTTGACTATTTTGTATTCACTGACTGCTTGTGGTTTTTAGTGGAAAATGGATCACCTCCATAGGAGGATATGCTTAACCCGCCACATATTTCCCCCTACTTGCACATTTGTCTTCTGTATCTGGCATCATGGTTTTTGCGAGGTCATGTCACTGCATGGCGTATCTGGCACCTTGTTTTTGGTGGGAGTCATGGCTCTCCTAATGTTTCACGGGCACCATTTTTGAGGGGTCATCTCTCCTTGTGTATTTTTCACCCACCCCACTTTTTCTGGGGGGAGAGGGTGGGGTTCGCCTGTGTCTTCGTTGTCACTGGAGCAATTTTGTTAGTGTTTTCTGTTTGTGTGTGACTCTATAAACTCTCATCAAGAAATGAGATTAAAAGGTTCCACATGGAAACATTATCTGAATCATTAGTTTCATCCCATACTTTTTCATGAATCCTTTTTTTTTTTTTTTTTTTTTTTTTTTTAATGTGATTTGATTCTTATGTTCTCCTCATCCTGAATTCACCTGGTTAATGACCCCATATCAGTCAGCCAGGCTATAATGAGGATGGGTTCAAAAGTAAAGGGTACCACAAATCCACAGGTATGGCGGTCCACAGCAAACTAGGCTGTGTTGTGGACTGAGTTGTATACCCCTAGTACAACATGACATTAAATTGTACTCACAGATGCTCAGAAGCTATTGACAAGCGAACTTCTGGAAGAGGATTTCAACCTGTGTGTTCAGCTCATTTTAGTTTTCGATTTACAGGTTGAGATCTGTTTTAATGGTGAAGTTTGGACTGACGTATTTAATGGAATCTTTATACTGTAGTTACCCATATGTATCTGTGCCTGTCTCTCCATTGTTTGTTAAGTTTCTTTTTAAAATCATATCCATACAGTATTTGACTGCACTCTGTGTGATGAGAGGTCATTCAATTTGCTCACTATTCGACTGCAGAGACAGTACTTCCCTATATCGAATTTTGTCATTTCCTTAAAACTAATAATTCCTAAGATGATTGCACAGTGGTGTCATGGTCATATCTTGGAAGTATATTACAGTGAACAAGGAAACCAGAGCTCCATCACAACCACCTCCCTCTTTTACGGGCAATATTATGTATATGATTGTTTTTGTCATATTTATAAAGAAAATTACTGGTGATACATACATACATACATTATATATATATATATATATATATATATATACACGCAAGAATCTCTTTTACGGGCAATATTATGTATATGATTGTTTTTGTCATATTTATAAAGAAAATTACTGGTGATACATACATACATACATATATATATATATATATATATATATATATATATATATATATATATATATACACGCAAGAATCTCAGGTTAATCAGATTGGTCAAGTTTTGAAAGTAGAAAAAAAAAAATGATTAAACCATTCTCCTGCTATAGCACTTAAAACTGCTTGGCAGTGATGGAAGGGCTGAAGAGGAATCCACGGTAGTTTTGCAGAACCTTCACAGGCTCTGGCTTACATACTATATCTCCCGTCAAAAAAGGTACCACAACCATTGTTATACATTTTAACAATTGAATATGAAGTGCTTAACAAAATTCAGTCTTCCTTTAAGCCACATCATGCATACGTAAGAGAGAAGAACGCAGTTGTACTAACAGTTGGTCCCCAGAAGTTGGACAGCGGTGGCTTAATAGGGAGACTCTACCCATGGAAGATCACTGTTGATTATTTTTCAGTGTATATCAAGGTATGTTATACCACAGTACATCACCTTTCAGGATATATTTCAGTTTTTGTTTCATTATTCTGAGTAAAAAGCCTTTGTTGGCAGTTGATGTCGATAAGAGATCCGCTCTGCTGGCTGTAAACATTAATACCGTATGAACTGTACCTGATGGAGTCAACACTGAGCTACCGTATAGTTTTGCCCTAGCATGGTTATTTCCCTCATCCATGTTTGTCAGATACTGAAGAGAGAAGCATCACCAGTGCTGTACTCTTCTCTGAAAGCCAGTTTTGATTTAGGCAGGGTAGAACTGTTCATGATTGGCTGTTTGCTCGTTGACAATGATGTAACTTTTTGGCAACTGTCTGGATGTGTTGTTGATGTGATACTATTTGATTTTAGCACTGCATGACTGTCAACCATTCTGGACGTATGAAACTAAGTTCATTGGGTATCAGTGGTCCTCAAAAAAAAAAAAAAAAAAAAAAAAAAAATGCTTTAAGAAATAAGAATCTTCAAAGACTTGGCTACAAATTTTCTCCATGTAGGTAAGTCTGAATAAAGTACAAGGTGATAGGAAATGTGTAAAATTATGTTTTTCTAACAGTGTAATGATTGCTTTGTACGTCATATCACAAACCCATAGTAAAAGCTGCATGCATGAAATTACCTGTGTCTCTAGTATGAACTACATTGAGTCTGTTGGTACGGATCACTGATTAAATGAAACTCGTAATGCATTAAAACATTTTATATAATACAGACTTACCAACAAGAGGGTAGAGGCCTCCACCATTTGCTGGCTCAGGGCCTCTGCAGCGCTAATGCCGCCCTGGTATGTGATGTACTCTATTAAAGGCAGCCGAGGTACTTGACATCTACGCATTATCCTGTCCACTGCATTAATTACATCAGCCAGGTAAATAAACAGATTAACAAGACAGATCTTCTTGCTCCTGAAATCATGTAATTATATATACAGGTATCGTTTCTAATTATGGCTGCTGCATCACTTTCTAGTGTCTCCATCACCCTAACTGCTATGCTTGTCAATGATGCAGGTCTGTAGTTGACTTTGATATTTATATTGCCTTTCGTAAAAAGGGAATAACATTTGCCACTGATCAGTGGTTTCCATTTAGAATATGCATCATTTACAAGAACTCTCTGCATTCTGCATGTCAAATATTATGTAATCAGCTGAAATAGCTACTATTCTAAAGCTTTCTATCGTGAATGGGAACGTTATGTTGAAAGTTGTCCAAGGCCTTCCTAAAGTCAAAACATATCACATCCATGTCTCCAGCACTCTTAGTAACTGCAGAGCTATTGGTCTGTGTGATACGAAGCCTTGCTGTTCATTATTGATGAATATGTTTGACCTGGAAAATGATTTATTATTGCCTCGGTTTTCACACGAAAGTTTGCAATCAATGCTCGTTCCAATGACTGGTTAAAGTTACTTCACAGTGAGTGTAGACTGATTGAAATGCTCATTGTTGGAAGGGTATACAGAGCACATATACATTTTTTCTTTTAAGGACACCAATACAGTAAAAACAAACGTACATCAGTTTCTTCCAGTACTGGTAGTGATCTTCCCTCTCTTTTTTGGTCCGCATTCGGTCATGTTTATCTGCATTGTTCAAAACGTTTATTATTACCTGCTACATTTTTTTGTGTCCTTAAAGAATGATGCACATACCTGTACAATGGTTTCTGCAGCCAGTGTTTTGAATTCCTTGGGTCGTGTTTATAGTTTTGTCCTAAGGTTGAGATTGGCTGACTCCGTCATGTTGATTGATTGAATTATTTATAGTTCTAAAAGGTACACAGTGCTTATACAACAAAAGAAATGTTTTTTTTTTTTTTTCTCACCACACTATTTCTTATTGTAACTTAATGAAAGATAATGTACACTTGTATCAACTGAATATTTGTGCAGTACTTCAAGGTTAATTATGGCTGAATGCCACCCTAGAGAAATCTCGAGCTACGATTGTCATTTCCAGCCTACATGTTTTGTTTCTTTTCGAAAATTATGCACAATATGATTGGTGGCTATTGACTTTACAAAGGAATAATGGTGTTTATTTTCTTATGGTCATCTTTTCAAACCTAATGCAGAAAACGAAACTCATAGAAAACGGAGTAATTTAAATAAGGGCCAACAGTAGCTCCACCTCACACACACCACAAAGCCAGTCAGGAGACAGGACGTGTGTGCTGGGCATTCCCCAGGTCCTGTCCTCCACACTTACTCTTTTTTTTAATCAGCCCATACACCACTGACCGGGCTAATGTATGGCCCGGCCTGCACTATATGTGCAGGGAATCTTTTAACCAACCAAAGCTCCACCTCAGTCTTCACCGAACGATCTGTGAGGTAAAACGTACGAGAAATTTTTCTCTTCTTTCGCTTGTAATTTGTTTTATACATTGACTTTATTATTTGTAAAACAAATTACTAAATTACTCTACTTTTCACACTGAATTCATGATGTCATTCTACAGTGTGCCTGTGACTTGGACAAATTTGACGGGGAAACCCAAACTCAGTGTTAACATCAAGATTCAAAATGTGTGCGTACCTTTCATAGTAGACACAGGGGCTGAGGTTAATTTGATCACAGTTAAGGCTATTTACCACTATGGCTTAGTGGACGCCTTTTATCCCTTGGACAAAAAGTTTGGCGAAATTCCATGCAAGAAAAATGTGGAAGTACTGTTGGAATCGGTGAGCGGACCAGTGGAAGTTGTTATGGATCTGATGGCAGATGGGCGGGTTGATGCGCCCTATGCAGTTTTAGGAATGAGTTTTTTAAAGTCGTGCAGTTGTAGTTTAAACACCTGTGAGTCTTGGCCAGTGATGACATTCAGGGTGCCGGAGGTGAAACCCGAATTCAGTATCCGTCGGTTTAGAAAAACAGTCAGAATTAATGATAAAGTGTTTCGAGATGTGAAGATCGATACTGGTGCCTACTTCAATTTACTACCAATAGATGAGGCCAGGAGACTTGGCCTGAAGGTAGATGTTGTAGAGCCGCCCATACCGCGGTACTTCCCCTTCAGCCAAGAGTTGTATCAAGTGGTTTCCTGCGTTAGGAATGTTCCTGTCCAAGTTGAGGGTAAGACCCTCAATGTAGACTTTCATTTGTTTCCTGGTGAATATATTTTGTTGGGTGTAAGTGGTATTAAGGATCAGACATTTTCTTTTACCCCGGGTCTTGCTTTCAGAGCCAGGTGTCACTGGATCAGATGGAAATCCAGCTTTTCTGGATCGGGGTGAATCCCAAACTTTTGATGACGACAGATCATGACATTTTTCTTCTCTTAGTTACTACTTACAGTTTTTAACTCACTTGTGACAACTCCTTGAAGTTTGCTTGCTATTTGTGGTGTTAGCCTCACTGGTGACACCTTCCTGATGTTGACTATTTTGTATTCACTGACTGCTTGTGGTTTTTAGTGGAAAATGGATCACCTCCATAGGAGGATACACTTAACCCGCCACATATTTCCCCCTACTTGCACATTTGTCTTCTGTATCTGGCATCATGGTTTTTGCGAGGTCATGTCACTGCATGGCGTATCTGGCACCTTGTTTTTGGTGGGAGTCATGGCTCTCCTAATGTTTCACGGGCACCATTTTTGAGGGGTCATCTCTCCTTGTGTATTTTTCACCCACCCCACTTTTTCTGGGGGGAGAGGGTGGGGTTCGCCTGTGTCTTCGTTGTCACTGGAGCAATTTTGTTAGTGTTTTCTGTTTGTGTGTGACTCTATAAACTCTCGTCAAGAAATGAGATTAAAAGGTTCCACTTGGAAACATTATCTGAATCATTAGTCTCACCCCATACTTTTTTTCATGAATCCTTTTTTTTTTTTTTTTTTTTAATGTGATTTGATTCTTATGTTCTCCTCATCCTGAATTCACCTGGTTAATGACCCCATATCAGTCAGCCAGGCTATAATGAGGATGGGTTCAAAAGTAAAGGGTACCACAAATCCACAGGTATGGCGGTCCACAGCAAACTAGGTTGTATTGTGGACTGAGTTGTATACCCCTAGTACAACATGACATTAAATTGTACTCACAGATGCTCAGAAGCTATTGACAAGCGAACTTCTGGAAGAGGATTTCAACCTGTGTGTCCAGCTCATTTCAGTTTTCGATTTACAGGTTGATATCTGTTTTAATGGTGAAGTTTGGACTGACGTATTTAATGGAATCTTTATACTGTAGTTACCCATATGTATCTGTGCCTGTCTCTCCATTGTTTGTTAAGTTTCTTTTTAAAATCATATCCATACAGTATTTGACTGCACTCTGTGTGATGAGAGGTCATTCAATTTGCTCACTATTCGACTGCAGAGACAGTACTTCCCTATATCGAATTTTGTCATTTCCTTAAAACTAATAATTCCTAAGATGATTGCACAGTGGTGTCATGGTCATATCTTGGAAGTATATTACAGTGAACAAGGAAACCAGAGCTCCATCACCACCACCTCCCTCTTTTACGGGCAATATTATGTATATGATTGTTTTTGTCATATTTACAAAGAAAATTACTGGTGATACATATATATATATATATATATATATATATATATATATATATATATATATATACGCAAGAATCTCAGGTTAATCAGATTGGTCAAGTTTTGAAAGTAGAAAAAAAAAAAAAATGATTAAACCATTCTCCTGCTATAGCACTTAAAACTGCTTGGCAGTGATGGAAGGGCTGAAGAGGAATCCACGGTAGTTTTGCAGAACCTTCACAGGCTCTGGCTTACATACTATATCTCCCGTCAAAAAAGGTACCACAACCATTGTTATACATTTTAACAATTGAATATGAAGTGCTTAACAAAATTCAGTCTTCCTTTAAGCCACATCATGCATACGTAAGAGAGAAGAACGCAGTTGTACTAACAGTTGGTCCCCAGAAGTTGGACAGCGGTGGCTTAATAGGGAGACTCTACCCATGGAAGATCACTGTTGATTATTTTTCAGTGTATATCAAGGTATGTTATACCACAGGACATCACCTTTCAGGATGTATTTCAGTTTTTGTTTCATTATTCTGAGTAAAAAGCCTTTGTTGGCAGTTGATGTCGATAAGAGATCCGCTCTGCTGGCTGTAAACATTAATACCGTATGTACTGCACGTGATGGAGTCAACACTAAGCTACCGTATAGTTTTGCCCTAGCATGGTTATTTCCCTCTTCCATGTTTGTCAGATACTGAAGAGAGAAGCATCACCAGTGCTGTACTCTTCTCTGAAAACCAGTTTTGATTTAGGCAGGGTAGAACTGTTCATGATTGGCTGTTTGCTCGTGGACAATGATGTAACTTTTTGGCATCTGTCTGGATGTGTTGTTGATGTGCTTGGGGGTCATGGCGGCCTGGATGTATGAGGCACCCACACAGTGGTTGACATGCGGTTCCTTCACACCTCAGAGACACTGTGCTTGGTGGTCATGGCGTCCTGGATATATCTGGCACCCACACAGTGGCTGATATGCGGTTCCTTCACACCTCAGAGACACAGTGCTTGGTGGTCATGGATGTATCAGGCACCCACACAGTGGCTGATATGCGGTTCCTTCACACCTCAGAGACACAGTGCTTGGTGGTCATGGATGTATGAGGCACCCACACAGTGGCTGACATGCGGTTCCTTCACACCTCAGAGACACAGTGCTTGGTGGTCATGGCGGCCTGGATGTATCAGGCACCCACACAGTGGCTGACATGCGGTTCCTTCACACCTCAGAGACACAGTGCTTGGTGGTCATGGCGGCCTGGATGTATGAGGCACCCACACAGTGGCTGGCATGCGGTTCCTTCACACTTCAGAGACACAGTGCTTGGTGGTCATGGCGGCCTGGATGTATCAGGCACCCACACAGTGGCTGACATGCGGTTCCTTCACACCTCAGAGACACAGTGCTTGGTGGTCATGGCGGCCTGGATATATCTGGCACCCACATCAGCTCATATCTCTGACTGGGGTCAAGGTAATCTGGTGGTTTTTAATGTATCAAAAACACAGTTCTTACGTGTATCAGCCCAACAGAATCTTCCACAGGAGTACCCTCTAATTTTTAACAATATCCAGCTTAATCCTGCATCATCTTTAAACATACGTGGGGTTTCATTCTCTTGGGATTTATCTTGAAAAGATCATATTATGTCTATTGAAAAATCTGCTTCAAAGAGATGAGGTGTGCTAAGCAGACTCCTTGCCTTCTTTACCCCTGCACAGTTGTTGACTTTATACACGAGTTTTAGTCGCCCCCGTGTAGAGTACAACTCTCATGTGTAGGGAGGCTCCCTACATACGCCTCCGAGTCTTTCTGTCACCCACCATTTGACTGCCCTCCCCCCAACTCACTCCCCCCTCCCTCATATACCTCTCATCTCCATCCCTCCACCTCATTCTCGGTCTCCCCCTCCCTCTCCCTCCCTCCACTTCACCTACTGTGCCCGTATTCTGTTTGGGTAAGGAAGCTCCCTAACACCTTTTCCTGTGCGATTTATTTTCCAGACTTCTCATTAATATTCGTTTCCTTCATATGGCTTTTCAATATCGACATAGATTGCATGAATAACACTCAAGAATATAGTAACGGAGCAGGATCAGGAATAAATCGGTAAGGAAGAGGTGTTAGCATGCATCCTAGCCTTATGAGACCACCACCCTGTATTAATAACTGTACCAGCTGCCACGAAAAGTTAGCAAGGTACGAAACACACGCATAAATCGCTAAAAAACCGCTGTTACGGTCTTCAGTAAATTGGCGATAATTCACCATCTTTTCATCTTGAATATTGGATTGCAAGAGGATGGCACCGTTCGAATATGATGCTAGTCACGAAGAAGAGCAATTGAGGGCGCAGATAGAGATTGAGAGGGAGAGAGAGAGAGAGAGAGAGAGAGAAATAGACATAGATACATAGAGGTGGATGGATAGATAAACAGAGGTGTGGGTAGATACATAGAGATACAGACATAGAGATAGATAGAGACAGAGATAGACAGAAGTCGGTAATGGTAGATAGACAGATAGATGTAAACAGATAAATAGAGATAACGGTAGATAGATAGAGAGAAAGAGATGGAGAGAAATAGATAGATAGATAAAGATGGAAGTAGACAGATTTAGAGAGAGATAGAGATAGAAATACATAGATATAGATATAGGTAAATAGAAGTAGAGATAGATGTAGATAGATAAAGATGGAGGCTGGCAGGGCTACTGGTGTGGCATCAAGGCGTTGACACCACACACCAGCTGTGACCCTCCACCACCACCACCACCACCACCACCACCTGGCCGCAAAACAGTCGCCACAGGGGTGTTAGCTTCGGTCTAAACCCGGTCCACGTTCCTTCCAAACCCCTCATAACCAAGGGGGTGAATTTATCGAAGGCTTCACCCAGTTTTTGGTGGATCGTGTTCAAAAGTGACGTTTTCTTTGAGTTTTTGGGTTTATCTTCAGCGTAACCACCACCATCATCATCATCATCATCATTATAAATATCCTCTTCCTCATCTTCCTCCTCCTCCTCCTCCTCCTTCTCCTCCTCCTTCTCCTCCTCCTGCTCCTCAGGGAAGGAAGAGGTAAGGGTCATAAACCTAACACATCTTTATAACTGGTCGTGCCAGAGGTATTGTTCTTTACAGTACCAAACATACCCCTGATGGGTGTCCACACAGTACTCATTACACTTACAGTTGTCCGACCCACAAAATCTGGGAATTAGACAGATTTTACGATCCGGATCATACTTCCCTTGTCCGCAATTGCACGTCCTCTTAATTCCTCTCATTTTCAACTGGAGGAGGTTAAGGCCTGACTCATATAATGGCCTGCAGCCGCCGCCACCCACCTGGCCTTCTCCATGGCACGGGTTTGCTGTTCTTCGTGAGCATCGGGCCTCACTTGGCTCAAAAAGCGCCCCACATCACGGGTTTGGGCAGAAGGAGAATCGTGCACACCCGAAGGGGCTCTTGTCGTTATTGGCCCGAAAGTCCCCCTCAGGCTTTTGTAATGCCGGTTCTGTTGAGTCCCACTACACCATGTCGGCCAGATAGGACACGCAGTGCACTGTACACCAGCACATGTACAGCCAGGCCGTGGACGTGAAGTAGTAAACAGCCAACATGTCTTTGTCACTGGCTTCTCGAATGTTCTCCATCCCGCGGCTGTCTGAACCATCCGTGTTGCAAAAGAGTTTCTGTGAATGCTTACCGCAGAGCCCCTGTCTCTTGCCCTCCATACGAGTTACAGCGTCGTATTTTGTGCTGAGCTGGAGCTTCTCTGCCACACTTGATACATAGGTTATACAGTGGAAAAAGCTTTGGCTGCAGTATCTTGTCGCGTCCAGATGAGAGGTGGCGGCAGCCTGAGGCAAGCGTTGTGTCAGAGGATGCACAATATCCGTCTCATTCAGTACATCTCTAACCGTAGTGCGCAAAACACGCAGAAGAAAGGCAGCAGCTAACACCAGCAGTCCCATGTACTTTTCTCCCTTCAAACCAAATTTATTATAGCCTACGTCTGGCTGGAGTGGGTGGAAAGTTGGGATGGTATCAGGGGGAGGTTTGGGTTTGTATGTACACGTTGCAGTTAACCCCTTAAGCAGACGACCTGTACTGGGTGCCCCTTAAGCAGACGACCTGTACTGGGTGCCCTTTAAGCAGACGACCTGTACTGAATGCCCCTTAAGCAGACGACCTGTACTGGATGCCCCTTAAGCAGACGACCTGTACTGGATGCCCCTTAAGCAGACGACCTGTACTGGGTGCCCCTTAAGCAGACGACCTGTACTGGGTGCCCTTTAAGCAGACGACCTGTACTGGGTGCCCCTTAAGCAGACGACCTGTACTGGATGCCCCTTAAGCAGACGACCTGTACTGGATGCCCCTTAAGCAGACGACCTGTACTGGGTGCCCCTTATGCAGACGACCTGTACTGGGTGCCCCTTAAGCAGACGACCTGTACTGGGTGCCTCTGAAGCAGACGACCTGTACTGGATGCCCCTTAAGCAGACGACCTGTACTGGGTGCCCCTTAAGCAGACGACCTGTACTGGGTGCCCCTTAAGCAGACGACCTGTACTGGATGCCCCTTAAGCAGACGACCTGTACTGGGTGCCCCTTAAGCAGACGACCTGTACTGGGTGCCCCTTAAGCAGACGACCTGTACTGGATATCAGCCCCTTAAGCAGACGACCTGTACTGGGTGCCCCTTAAGCAGACGACCTGTACTAGATGCCCCTTAAGCAGACGACCTGTACTGGGTGCCCCTTAAGCAGACGACCTGTACTGGGTGCCCCTTAAGCAGACGACCTGTACTGGGTGCCCCTTAAGCAGACGACCTGTACTGGGTGCCCCTTAAGCAGACGACCTGTACTGGGTGCCCCTTAAGCAGACGACCTGTACTGGGTGCCCCTTAAGCAGACGACCTGTACTGGGTGCCCTCTTGACTGACGCATTCATCTTGGCCGCACCACCAATCTGCCTGGCGCGGTGAACGGCCTTGTAAAGAGATGGTGGGTTGGTTTTGGCTTTAGGTGTGCTCTGGCACCTCTCATCTTAAACCTCCTCCTCCTCATCCTCTCTCTCCTTCTCTCCTTCCTATTTTTTCTTCTCCTTCCTCCACTCCTTCCCTCCTTCCTCCACTCCTTCCTTCCCTCCTTCCTCCACTCCTTCCTTCTCTCCTTCCTCTTCTCTCCCCCTCTCTCCTTCCCTCTTTCCTCCTCTCTCTCCTTCCCACTTTCCTCCTCTTCTCTCTCCTTCCATCTTTCCTCCTCCTCTCTTTCCTTCCCTTCTTCCTCCTCCTCTCTCTCCTTTCCTCCATCCATCTCTCCTTCCCTTCTTCCTCCTCTCTCTCCTTCTCTTCTTCCTCCTTGACCTCCTCCTTCCCTTCTTCCTCTCCCTCCTCCTCCCCTTCTTCCTCTCCCTCCTCCTCCCCTTCCTCCTCTCTCTCATTCTCCCCCTCCTTCTCTCCCTCTTCTCCCTCATTCTCCCCTTCCTCCTCTCCCTCATCCTCCCCTTGCTTCTCTCCCTCATCCTCCTCTTCTTCTCCTTCCTCCTCTCCCTCATCCTCCCCTTCCTTCTCTCCCCTTCCTCCTCTCCCTCATCCTGCCCTTCTTCTCCTTCCTCTTGTCCTTGCTCCTCTGTCTTGTGCTGTTATTTCTCCTCTATCCACACCACCACCTAATTCTCCTCCTTCTCCTCCTCCTTATCCATATCCTCCTCCTCCTCGTCATCCTCCTCCTCCTCCACATCCTTCTCATCCTCACCTAATAAGTGCTAAAGCCATTATTTTCCCTGCCTCCCCTGCACCTCCAGTTGCCACTCTGTTTGCCCGTCCCAGTCTAGGTCTTTCCACGCGCTTCTTTCCCTCCTCCTGTCTCTCTCTTGTCTCACGTCCCTCTTTCCTTTCAGTCTCTCTCGCATCACCTCTCCTCCTCCTCCTCCTCCTCCTCCTCACCTCGGCTTCTCCTCCCTTCCTCACCCTCTCCTCCTTCCCTCCTCTCCGCCTCTCCCTACCCCACCAGCACCACCAACACGAATAACACAAAGATCACCTTCATTTTCATTTTTCTTTCAGTTTGGATCGTTTTGCTTATATTTACAGGCGGGTTTTAAGATCTCCGAAGTCCACGAAGACTATAAAGTAAGAATGTAGCCGGGGGAAGAGGAAGATGGTGACATTCTTATAGGACTGGTGGAATTGTAAAGCTGTGTGTGTTTAAAGGTGAAGCGTTGAGTCAGGTGAGTCAAATGGTGTGGAGGAGGAAGGAAGGACCAGTGATAAGAGTAATGAGTAAAGGATAATGACTAAGAGCAATACAGTGTGACGCGCCGTACCGTAGTGATGATGATGATGATGACACTGGTAAAGAAGGGTTGATAGTTGTGGTGGTGATGGTGGTGCTGACTCTGGTAGTGGTGAGGGTAAGTGGTGATGATAGTGGTGATGGTGATAGTAATGATAGGTGCAGGCATGATAATATAATACTCATATAAACATATTATTTATATTTCTATATACTTTATCTATGTTGTTTATATCTTATATGCATCATATACAGTATATTACCTGTATTATCTACCTATCTATTGCCAGACGCCTTAATCCCGTGGGGGGTGGCCATAAACAAATCGCCTCCATGTCGCCCTGTCCAACTCCGTTTCACTGCCCTGCTCCCATTTCACACCCTCTCCCTCATATACCTCTCCACTCCATCTCATTCCCGGCCTCCCACTCCCTCTCCCCCTCCACCTCACTCACATACACTCTCCTCGTCAGTCTCTCACTCCATCCTCTCCACATGCCCAGACCACCTCAGTGTGTTTCTCCTAACGCTTCCTATCACATCCCTATCCACACCACAACGCTCCTTTACTTCCTCATTCGTCAGTCAGTCTCTCCATGTAACTCCACAGGCTCCTCTCAACTCATTTCCACTGCTCTCTCTTGTGTCCCACCAACAAGGTCCCTTAAATAAATCCTTCCAGAATATAATCGTTTAGTAGAAGGCAGAATGAACCTGTATGTACGTCACCTGCAATGGGGCAGGTTAAGGTAAAAAAAATAAAAAAGAAAAAAGAAAGAAAAGGGTATGTTTTTGAATATTGCAGAGCCCCGTAGATGGCAGGCCGTGGAGGGATGGAGGGGGAGAAGTTGGGAGGGAGGAAAGGGGGGAGGGAGGGAGGAAGGGAGGGGGGGACGTGGAGGGAGGAAGGAAGGGGGTAAAGGAATTTCTGTCAGCTTTTTGTGGAGGAAAGGAAGGAGGGAGGACAGGAGGAATAAAGAGGGATGGAGGTAGTTAGGGACGGAGGAGGGGGAAGGAGAGGTGGAGGATGGAAAGAGGAGGGGAGGTAGGGAGGAGAAAGGGGGATGGAGGAAAGGTGGTGGGGGTCGGAGAGACGGAGGAGAAGTGGGGGGGCGGAGAGAAGGAGGGGGTTGGAGGAAACTAGTCTTCAATTGGACTGAGATCCAAATTAAAGTAATCGTTAACATACATATACACTCACCTAATATTCATAAATATATACGTATTCTTATATCCCAAAAGAAAGACGGTACAAGTAGCCATTATCTTGACGCTAATCATGAGAAATGGAAATTACACATACATACATACATACATACACATACATGAACACATACCGTACACACATCCATATGAATTAATATATATACACACAAAAAAATACGAAAACTACATTATGGAGTGGAAGGGCCGAAGTGGAGGGGGGTGGACTGGAGGAATGGAGAGAAGGGGGTTCGGGAGGGAAGGAGGGGGTGGAGGGAGGTACGTTTCTCTTGGTCGCCGCCCGCCGGCTCATTCTGAGTTGGGCCGTGCTGGAATGGGGACTTCAGCCTCTTTGGGTAAGTATAATTTCCTTTTTCGTCCAACAAATTCCTTTCATAATGTCTAATCTAGTTTACTTTCATACGATGGAGCTTTTAAAACTTTTAACTTAGCTTGACGTTAATGGAAGTCTGGTAAACTTGATTTTGTGGAATATTTAAGCGGGAGCGGCTTTTGTTTAAATCCTTCGTCCCATATGCAAGCGTCACTTTGATTTTTCTCCTGTATCTTTTATTCTCCGTACCTCAGTGTCAGAATACGATCGTAGAATGGTCCTTCATACTTCCCATTGCACTTTATCGTGACTAGCAGCCCATATGGTGTTAATGTTTATAGAGATGGGCTTTGAAGATGGCGACGGTACCAGCAGCAAGCAAAGTCGTGAAGCGTAGATGGGTAGTTTCGGAAATTTTGCCTATTTTCATTTAATTGATGTTTTCCTGCAAATTTTAATATTCAGGGCATAATTTGGAGTTAATAGCTTTCTAAAATGTATGTGGTAGTAGACAGCATAAAACTGAACGGACTTGAATTATTTTAGGTTTGCATATATTTGGAATTTCGAGGGATACAGCCTACAAATGATTGAGAGAGAACTCATTTTTTTTTCAGTGTCTAATTTCAACCGACGAAGTTTGAATTCGTGACCAAGATGGTGAATTCAAGCCACCAAGGAAGACGGGGGTGAGTTAATGCCACCAAGGAAGACGGGGGTGAGTTAATGCCACCAAGAAGACGGGGGTGAGTTAATGCCACCAAGAAGACGGGGGTGAGTTAATGCCACCAAGGAAGACGGGGGTGAGTTAATGGCACCAAGGAAGACGGGGGTGAGTTAATGGCACCAAGAAGACGGGAGTGAGTTAATGCCACCAAGAAGACGGGGGTGAGTTAATGCCACCAAGAAGACGGGGGTGAGTTAATGGCACCAAGAAGACGGGAGTGAGTTAATGCCACCAAGGAAGACGGGAGTGAGTTAATGCCACCAAGGAAGACGGGGGTGAGTTAATGCCACCAAGAAGACGGGGGTGAGTTAATGCCACCAAGAAGACGGGGGTGAGTTAATGCCACCAAGAAGACGGGGGTGAGTTAATGCCACCAAGAAGACGGGGGTGAGTTAATGCCACCAAGAAGACGGGGGTGAGTTAATGCCACCAAGAAGACGGGGGTGAGTTAATGCCACCAAGAAGACGGGGGTGAGTTAATGCCACCAAGAAGACGGGGGTGAGTTAATGCCACCAAGAAGACGGGGGTGAGTTAATGCCACCAAGAAGACGGGGGTGAGTTAATGCCACCAAGAAGACGGGGTGAGTTAATGCCACCAAGAAGACGGGGGTGAGTTAATGCCACCAAGAAGACGGGAGTGAGTTAATGCCACCAAGAAGACGGGGGTGAGTTAATGCCACCAAGAAGACGGGGGTGAGTTAATGCCACCAAGAAGACGGGGGTGAGTTAATGCCACCAAGAAGACGGGGGTGAGTTAATGCCACCAAGAAGACGGGGGTGAGTTAATGCCACCAAGAAGACGGGGGTGAGTTAATGCCACCAAGAAGACGGGGGTTTGAATTCAAGCGACCAAGAAGACGGGGGTTTGAATTCAAGCGACTAAGAAGACTGGTTTGAATTCAAACGACCAATAGTGGTTTGAATTCAAGCGACCAAGAAGACGGAGGTTTGAATTCAAGCGACCAAGAAGACGGGGGTTTGAATTCAAGCGACTAAGAAGACTGGTTTGAATTCAAGCGACCAAGAAGACGGGGGTTTGAATTCAAGCGACCAAGAAGACGGGGGTTTGAATTCAAGCGACCAAGAAGACGGGGGTTTGAATTCAAGCGACCAATAGTGGTTTGAATTCAAGCTACCAAGAAGACGGGGTGTTTGAACTCAAGCCACCAAAGAAGACTGGGGTTGGAATTCAAGCGACCAAGAAGACGGGGGTTGGAATTCAAGTGACCAAGAAGACGGGGGTTGGAATTCAAGCGACTAAGAAGACTGGTTTGAATTCAGGCGACCAAGAAGATGGGGGTTGGAATTCAAGCGACCAAGAAGACGGGGGTGTTTGAACTCAAGCCACCAAGACGACGGAGGTTGGAATTCAAGCCACCAAGACGACGGGTTGGGGAATTCAAGATCAAGACGGGTGTTTGGATTCAACGGACGAAGGTGTTTCAGTTAAGTATTTTTTTTTTTTTTTTTTTTACCCTTTCGGCTCAGGGCAGTTGGAGACGATTTTGAGACGATTTTGACTAGTAACCAAGGAGACTCATTTGTATATTAAATTTATAGTAAGTGATGGAATAGTGTTAGTTGTACTCCCTATCCCCTGAATGGAAGATGGAGGAAAGCCAGCCTGCAGTCCACTGGGTTCTCTGAAATAGAAAAGGGTTCAGTGGAAAAGCTAACAGGTAATTCAGATGCTGTGCTGTAGCTAACCTTTAATGTATTTTATTTGGCTGTGTAGAGAGGATAGACAGCAAGAGTGTGAGTGAGGTGGAGGGGGGAGGCCGAGGATGCGTTGGAGGGATGGATTGGAGAGGTATATGAGAGGGAGCTGTGAGCTGGGAGCAGGGCAGTGAAATGGTGGGGGACAGCAACATGGAGGTGATTTGTTTGTGGCCACCCCTGACGGAATTAGATATTATAATCAGCTTAGGAGACAAACTAGATGGGTTAGTTTTAATCCTCCAGTACCAGACATGGCCATGTGAAATAATCTTTATAGTAGCATGGTTCAGATTGGCGATTAAGCTCCCTAACACCTTTTTATAAGTAGTTTATTCTTAGTCCTTGCCATGTAAGTCCTGCCATTAGTGCCATACACCGCATAAATATTTTGCAACACTATTAATCAGCTCCCTAACACCTTTCACTAAGTAATTTATTCTTACTGTCCTGTTATAAATCCTGCCATTGTTGCCATACTCTGCATAAATATTTTGCAACACTATTAATCAGCTCCCTAACACTAATAAAAATCCTTCCAACATTGCCATACTCTGCATAAACAACTTCCAGAAAGATTTTAACCAGAACTCCCTAATGCCGTTTCTTTAACTTTTTTTTTTTCTTTTTACTTCATACTGTGCTGTTAGCTATATAAATCCGTTCAATATTGCCATACTCTTCATAAATAACTTCCAAAAGGATATTAATCAGCTCCCTAGTAACTGTTTCTAAGTAACTTAATTCCTACTGTTATATAAATCTTTCCAATATTACCATACTCTGCATAAACAACTTCCAGAAGGATATTAACTAGCCATAAAAAAATAAATCGCTAAGGGAAAGATGTTAGGGAGCTTCCTAATTGAGAATACCTGTTCACATTAGTTTACAACTTTGAATAGGGAAGTTACAGTATAATAGAGGCATAGACAATATCAGGTAGAAATCAGTACATGTTTAGGGATTTTGTAATGTGATTGTAATTGCTGTACAGGTGAGGTTAAGTAATGTGATTGTAATTGCTGTACAGGTGAGGTTAAGTATTGTGATTGTAATTGCTGTACAGGTGAGGTAAAGTATTGTGATTGTAATTGCTGTACAGGTGAGGTTATGTAATTGGGGTGTTACTGGAAGACAGACTAAGAGGATGTATGTAGGTGAAGTGGTGGGAGGGGGAGACAGAGGATGAGGTGGAGGGAGGGAGTTGAGGTATGTGAGGGAGGGGGAAGGCAGTCAAATGGTGGGTGACAGAGCGACTTGGAGGCGTCTTGTCTGTAACCACCCTTTGCAGGATTAGGGTGTCGGGCTATAGATATGGTATAGTTAATGGAGGACTGGATGAATGGTGGATACTCTTTATAAAAAACTATGGTGACACTTGTATAGCAGAGTATATAGCTTGGGACAAAATAGCGACTCGGAGGTGTTTTCTCTGTGGCCACCCTTTGTGGGATTAGGGCTTCGGGCTATAGATACGGTATAAAAAACTATGGTGACACTTGTACAACAGAGTATATAGCCTGGGGCAAAATAGGCTTAGCTTGACACACCTGGCTGGCAGCACTGAATTTAGGTGCAGTTCTGGCCATTGTTGTATCGGTGTCTGGTGTAGTGGATGAATTTAGGTCCAGTTCTGGCCATTGTTGTATCGGTGTCTGGTGTAGTGGATGGTCGTTTAGCTCTGCCTGGCTGTATAGTGTTGGCACGTGTTTTATCTCCTGTCCATGGAATACCTAAGCCATTGTCAGTAGCAGCCGTGACTCAGTGGGTTAGAGCGCTCCGCTCTGACCGAAGGGTCGGAGGATCGAATGCACCCAAGGGTCATTGGTAGACATCAGGAAGGGCATCCGGTCATAAAATGCTACACGCTCCAGTCCAAAAGTCCTCTACCCAGGGGCAACGCCTTAGCCCTTCGGGGATACCTGGCGTAAAACCAAATTATTATTTTTTTTTTATATTGTCAGGTTAGGTAATGCATAATAGGAAACACAGCATCGTTTATATATGCTTACCTATCAGTACTTACCTATGAATTTGAGAGTAATAGTACTTACCTGTGAATTTTTGAGTAAGGGAGTAAAGTTTCCCCCACAACAGAGCAGGTGCCTCAGTGGTGGTGTTTGATTTGAGACTGCGAGGTTGAGAGTGCGTGCCCTGCCTGGGTAGCTGCCTTACTGGGAGGGGTAACACTGTCACCCCAGCAGGGCTATATGATCTATCTAGGTCTAGCTCAGGGGAATAATTCTTTTCCCCCACAACAACTCCTTGACCATCCTTACAGGTGTATCGTTGGTATCGTTTATAAAGGCTCCAACATTCTTGCATTCATTGGCTTTGGTCACCTAATGGTGGCTGTCCATGCTGCCCAGTCTGGCAGCCTCCTTATTCAGTCTTATCCCTGAGGTCACACTGACTTTGTTCGTTTTTTTGTGGTCTGCCTTTCACAACCCTCCCTCTGATGTTCACACTTCATTTTGTGCAGCCAGTTGTCATCCCCCATCCTCTTAACATGCCCACATGTCAGCTACAGTACAAGGAATATGGTTACACAATACTGCCCAGTAAATTGTCTCTTAACATGCCCACATGTCAGCTACAGTACAAGGATTATGGTTACACAATACTGCCCAGTAAATTGTCTCAACGTGCCCACATGTCAGCTACAGTACAAGGAATATGGTTACACAATACTGCCCAGTAAACTGTCTCAACATGCCCACATGTCAGCTACAGTACAAGGAATATGGTTACACAATACTGCCCAGTAAACTATTAACATGCCCACATGTCAGCTACAGTACAAGGAATATGGTTACACAATACTGCCCAGTAAACTATTAACATGGCCACATGTCAGCTGCAGTACAAGGAATATGGTTACAATACTGCCCAGTAAACTATTAACATGCCCACATGTCAGCTACAGTACAAGGAATATGGTTACAATACTGCCCAGTAAACTGTCTCAACATGCCCACATGTCAGCTACAGTACAAGGAATATGGTCACAATACTGCCCAGTAAACTGTGTTGGCAGATATACTTTATAGGTAGATCAGGTTTCCATTCAGCAACAGTTTGTTAGGGATATAGAACAACGTTATTAACCATGTGGCCAAGCAGACCAGCAGCTGCAGGCAAGTTAACCAATCCTGCATGTCTAGCCCTACATGGCTGTCACCTGCAGTGATGTTGCTTTGTGGTGTACAGTGCTTCATGACAGGCACAGGTAAATGTTTATTAGGGATATAGAACAACTTTATTAACCAATGTGGCCAAGCAGACCATCAGCAGCAGCAGGTTAACCAGCCCTGCATGGCTGTCACCTGCAGTGATGTTGCTTTGTGGTGTACAGTGCTTCATGACAGGCACAGGTAAATGTTTATTAGGGATATACAACAACTTTATTAACCAATGTGGCCAAGCAGACCATCAGCAGCAGCAGGTTAACCAGCCCTGCATGGCTGTCACCTGCAGTGATGTTGCTTTGTGGTGTACAGTGCTTCATGACAGGCACAGGTAAATGTTTATTAGGGATATACAACAACTTTATTAACCAGTGTGGCCAAGCAGACCAGCAGCAGCAGCAGGTTAACCAGCCCTGCATGGCTGTCACCTGCAGTGATGGTTCTTTGTGGTGTACAGTGGTTCATGACAGGCACAGGGAAGTGTGGTGTGGTTCTTGGAGGCATGACACATGGGTCTCCACCCAGTTAACAGGACAACCATACCAGGCCACACACAACCTTGTAAATTGGTTATATGGTTACCACCCAGCATTGTTAATGGTTTCATGGGTTACAGGAAACCGTCAGGCTTCTACACTGTGTAGAGGCAGGTGAAGTGGAAAGTAATGTGCCAGGAAGGATGGGGGGAGAAGTAAGAAGACTGTGATAAAGGAAGAAGTAGGCACCACTACATTCAAGCAATATTCACTTATAATTTATAAATAAATTAGTTGAAATTTGCCTAGCATTTAACATTTAGAATAAGGTTAGGAATGATGTGGAAGCTGTATTTTGTATTTGATAGCATTAAAATAGGTGGTTGTGATTTACTGTATTTCAGCTTAAGACCACAACTACCAGCCAAGACCACCACCACTACCATGGCCGGTGTCTTGGTTCCAGGCAGGTGGTCGTGCCGCTGCTAAAAAGGTGAGGACACTTTAAGGTTTACTCTTAAATCTTTGCACACTTAGGTCCTGCCACTTGCTGCCTAAACTTGCTGGAAAATGAAACTATGAGATTAATTTATTGTTTAAAAAAATGTTAAATGTCTGTTAGAAGCATAAATTAAATAGGACTAAAATTAAGTAGCAAAATTGTACACTGTATCTCTTTAAGACCACAAGATTAATTTCATGTAGAAAAAAAAATAAATGTCTGTTAGAGGCATAAATGGACTTAAAGTATCAAAGTAGCAAGATTGTAAACTGTAGCTCCTCATGAACTAGTCAGCCAGACACCCTTGAATTAAGAGAATACTTCCAAGTTCCATTTGTGCCAAAAGTACCAGTGGCCTAAGTGCAGTCAAAATTACATTGAATTATTTCCCTGGACTTCTGTTCCTTGACTCCTGACTCACGTACAGACTCAGTTTTATACATGCAATGTGAGGGAACATGTTGGTGTTTTAAATTGTACATGTTTTAGTGATACCTTAGAGTACCAGAACATTGCCAGTGTGTGACAGTGAGAGGCTGCTTCACCAGCCATGGTTTGAGGACTGTATAAAGCTGTCCTGGTTATTGTACTATATTCGTTTCTGTAATGTTGTGCACAATTACAGTATCCATCTTTAATGCTGAGCTGTAGCAGTATTTACTAGACTATCCTTGTCATCAGTTGCTGTGAAGAGGATGTACAGCCATAGGATAGTCTGATATTAGCTGCAAGAGGAAGAAAAATCAGGGCAAAGCTAGATTAAAACCAATAGCCTCACGATGCCTGAGCTAAGATTTCAGTGTTCAGGCTGACCCCATGGCAGACTTAGGGCATAAACAGTGAGCATGACTTCCAAAATCCAGTATTGTATCTGAAGCTTAAGTAATATATGCCATAGCCCCTTCTTCCTTCAGGACTAAATGCATAAGACTAGGCTAGTGTAGTCCACCACAGTTATTTCCCCTTCCAGACTACAGGCTGTATTCTGGTTGGTTAAGGAAGCTCCCTAACACCTTTTCCCATGAGATTTATTTTGCCTGTTACACCTTCCAGTCCATCACTTCCATAAATCCATCTAATATGGCCATACTCTGCATAAATTACGCTTATCTCAGCCTTCAATCAGGTCTTGAATAAATCTTTAATTTCCACTGGCATCTTAAGGTTTATCCTGCCTTCACCTCTAGCTTCCTTTCTGGTCGTTGTACAGCTGCTGTTGTAGACGGCCACTGTTCTTCTACAGCTGTTAGTAGTGCTGTTCCTAGGGTATCCTCACCAACTCTTCCCTCTGTTCATCAGTAACCTAAGCTGTAAATCTAACCCCCAATCACTTGTACACTGATGACTCCTCCCATCACTTTTCCATCCACTTCTCACAGCGTCCATCTCAGCATTTACATCAAACAAGGATTGAGGCTGTGGCACACTTAATGTCTGACTTGGCTCATCTCTGATTGGGGTAAATGAAATATTCATAATGCATCTGTGTGTCCTGACATCTTTAGACCTGTCAAAATCTTCCCTCAGTAGTATTCTGTAACTAAGGGGTCAGCAGTTAGGTTTGAAGAATACCCATGTCAAGAGCTTGGAGCATTGCAGTTACCCTGGCCAATAGAAACTAATTTTTTGGTTAGCTATATTGATAAAATTTGACAAAGATGGTTTATTTATATACATTTATATACAAGACAAACTGATTAAAACTAAAATCAAGTAATCTTTGCCCTCCTGATAAAGTATGGAAAAGTGGTAGCAGGGGAAGAAAAAAAAAAAAAAAAAAAAAGTGAATTTTTATGCTTAGTTGAAATCAAACCAGCAGATGGTGTTAACAGAATTAATCTGATTGAAGATGGTTGGGTTGTGGCATCTTGAAGTGCCTGGAAGGTAGTGGGTGAGGGATGTGCCATCAGCCGGCCAAAATTGACTCCTCTCGTTTAGTGAACATAAGTTGCGTTCATACTGACGCCTGAAAGGCGCATGGATCTCTTTACCCTCAGAAAACTTGAAATTACCTAGAACGGAGTAATTAACCCCAGATTGCCAACTCCTGCTCTAATTTTTAATATCAAAATATGCATTAGGGGTTTTATTCTTACGGGATTTATCTTGGGATGATCATATTACCTCTCTTGTAAAATCTGCTTCCGAGAGATTAGGTGTGCTAAGTCAACTGTGCCATCTTTACCCCTGCCCTGCACAGGTACTGACTATACACTGGTTTTATTCACCCATGTGTCAAGTACAGTTTTTGTGGGGAGGCTCCCCACATACTGCATTTCTCAAGGTGGAGTCAAAGGCTTTTCATCTTATTAACTCACCTCTTGCTGGCTTTTTATCATTAACTCTCTTGCTGACTTTTCATCTCATTAACTCTTCACTTGCTGGCTTTGTCTAATTAATTCACCTCTTGCTGGCTTTGTCCTGTTAACTCACCTCTTGCTGGCTTTGTCCCGTTAACTCACCTCTTGCTGGCTTTGTCCCGTTAACTCACCTCTTGCTGGCTTTGTCCCGTTAACTCTCCTCTTGCTGGCTTTGTCCCGTTAACTCACCTCTTGCTGGCTTTGTCCCGTTAACTCTCCTCTTGCTGGCTTTGTCCCATTAACTCTCCTCTTGCTGGCTTTGTCCCGTTAACTCACCTCTTGCTGGCTTTGTCCCGTTAACTCACCTCTTGCTGGCTTTGTCCCGTTAACTCACCTCTTGCTGGCTTTGTCCCGTTAACTCACCTCTTGCTGGCTTTGTCCCATTAACTCTCCTCTTGCTGGCTTTGTCTCGTTAACTCTCCTCTTGCTGGCTTTGTCCCATTAACTCTCCTCTTGCTGGCTTTGTCCCATTAACTCTCCTCTTGCTGGCTTTGTCTCGTTAACTCTCGTCTTGCTGGCTTTCTCGTTAACTCACCTCTTGCTGGCTTTTCGTCTGTGTTCCTCTTGCTACCCTTCAGTCTTTGTCGCACTGTTGCATCTTTCTCATTGTATCGCTACATCAATAGTCACTGCTCATCTGAATTCTCTGCATACACCCTTCACCATGGTGGGTGTATAGCACCCATCTGGCAGCAAACTCACATCTCTTTACATCCCTTCACCATGGTGGGTGTATAGCACCCATCTGGCAGCAAACTCACATCTCTTTACATCCCTTCACCATGGTGGGTGTATAGCACCCATCTGGCAGCAAACTCTCATCTCTTTTCAGGCAGACTCACTAAAGCAAGAGTTAACAGTTAATACCAGTCTTTGTATGCAACAGGTCAACTCTGCAACTGTCCTCTGTATTTCCCTTTGCCTATGATCTCCTTTTTTAAACTGTGTATCCAGGCATCTTGAAGTGAATGGGTCAAATTTGTATATCGCTTTATTTTTTCAGGAGGGAACACTCTTGCTGGCTTGTGGCTTTTGATTCCTTCCTTGGTTTAAAAAGAAGATTAACCGACCACATCCAAAAGTAAATCGTACGGGAAGAGGTGTTAGGGATCTTCCTTATGTGATGAGATTGAGCCATAGTGTTAGAGGCAAGGTTACTGGAGTCCAGAATACTTAAGGACATTGCTAAAAACATTGCATGTGTTCTATTAATTCTGAAGGTGCAGGGATATGGTGTAGAGGTGTGGTGTTGGGTAGTGCCTGGTGTTTTTAGTGTAGGTGGTTTGTTATGGTGTGGTATGTCCTGGTATTTTAGTGTTGGTATGGTGCAGTATTTTAGGTTTGGGGCTGTGGTATGTCCTGGTATTTTAGTGTTGGTATGGTGCAGTATTTTAGGTTTGGGGCTGTGGTATGGCCTGGTATTTTAGTGTAGGTATTTTAGGGGGTCTGGTGTAGGGTATATCATGGCTGTAATCATTGTGTTTGGGGGATGTTTGGCTTGTCAGTGGTATGTTTGGTCTGTTTGCTGCTTTGTAATAAATTCCTGTAATAACTTTAATAGGAGATAAATCCTGCTGTGTTCATAAGTTAAATTCTGCATTGTTTATATAGGTAAATTCTGCCTTACTTGCCATGCTCATAGGTCATTGTTTAAGGCCAGTGTTGCAGTTTTGAGGTTATGTCTTTGTTGAGGTACCTATTGCTAAAGTATTTACATGCCTCACAGGAAGATAAATAGTAATCAAGGACAGTTTTGAGAGAGACTGACGAGGAGAGTGTATGTGAGTGAGGTGGAAGGGGGGAGAGGGAGGGGAAGCCAAGGATGAGATGGAGGGATGGAGAGGTATATGAGAGAAGGGGGGGGGGGTGAGCTGGGAGCAGGACAGTGAAATAGCGTTGGACAGGGCGACATGGAGGCGATTTGTGTGTGGCCACCTCTTAGGGGATTAAGGCGTCTGGCAATAGTTAATTTTGATATCATGAAGGTTCATTTTGGTCTGGTAAATTTTGCTGTAAAAGTTTTGCTATGGTTGTATGAGGTAGTCAGAGAAATAACCAAATAACCATCTATTCAGTGCAGTTCTGTCTGTAAATTTAAAATTGGCAAAATACAATGATAACTGTTTCTACTACTGCTTGTTTCGGATGGTTCAGTTATTTCAGCATGTGTTCGTCAGACTTTGGGAAGATATTTACATTTTCCAGTTTGTAAGGATGAACTTTGGTCTGTGGTGAAGGTGCCTATTATGCCCTGTTTCTTGTCAATGTTTTGCCCTGTTTCATGGTTTACTGTTTATCATAAATGGTTTTGTACAGTTTCTCATGTCTTGGCCTGGCATAGTTTCTCGTAAATGTTTTGCTGTTTCTCGTAAATTTTCCTGTTTTACGTAAATGTTTTGGTGTTGCTGTTTCTTGTAAATATCTTGGCTTTGACATCCCCCCCCCCCTCCCTTTTTCTTTCTCCCTGTTCTTTGTGTCACTTCTGCCCTTCGTCGTATCCTTCATTAAGGCTCCGATATGCTTGCATGCATCAGCATTGGGCACCTAATGGCACTTTTGCTCAATCTCTGGCAGCCTCCCATTTGTCCCTCATCCCTGAGATCACTCTTATGACCTCATCCCAGTTGTGTGTGTGTGCGCCTGCCTGCCTGCCTGCTTCTGTACCCCTCCCCAAGACATTCACACTTCTCACCCGCACCCAGTTGTAATTCTCCATCCTGTCAGTATTCCCAGTCTGTCTAACCCTCCTTGTCACAACACCAATACATTAGTCACATCCATCCCCTCGGCTCTTCATTCGCAATCCTTGGCTCCCCACGCCTCACATTGGAGGATGCACTACACATCCATCTAATTGCCATTTCTGTGTGCTTGAGCCTACAGATACTCTCTTCCTCTACTGCCCAGTTCTTGCTACTATACAGCATTACACTCCTAACATGCCACATTGAGATCCCTTAGCACATGAGAGAGTCCTCAGTCAGTAGAAGCAACATCCCCCTCAGCTTCCTTCAGCCACTCCTTACCCTGCCCTAGCCACAGAGCCAGCACCAGCACGTGTCCCCCAAATAAAAATCTTCCACATGACTCCAACTAAATGAATCCTTTCACAACCAACAATCTCTACATAGCCTCCCTGTTCTTCCTAAATGTCTGTTTTGCCTTGTTGCACATGTCAGCTTTGTCCTGCTCTTCGTGAATGTGTGTGTTCCTCTGCTTGTCATGAATGTGTGTTTTGCCCTGCTTTTCGTGAATGTGTGTTTTGTCCTGCTCTTCGTAAATGTCTGTTTTGCCCTTTGTAAATGTAGTTTTGGTCTGTTGCTGATTGTTGTAAAGGGGTAATGTTAGCAATGCTGCAACAATTTTCAGCTGTTTTTTTTTAGGGTAGTCTGTAGTGATCTAACAAGGAAAGCTTCTAAACTGGGAGTGGGTGGTGGTTAAAATGGATGGTTCGTGTTCACTTCTGCAGTTTTGTGGTCACCCCTTGCAGGATGGTGTCTGGATATACATGTACAGGCATCTTAAGTACCCAGCTCCTTAGCCACATTGGAAAACAGTATATTCATCCCCATTTTGCCACCCTCTAGAACATAGACCCCAAGGCTAGAAGAGAACATGTAAGGAGAACGATGTATGCTCCTCGTAGTGTTGATGAAGCCTCCTGTAACCTCTTGAACTGTAGTGCATAGGCAGTGATGCTCCACCAACTCTGCCTACAGGTTTAATTCAGACAGCATAACTGGGTTCTGGAAGTCATTGCTTGCTGTCTGTTGCAGTGAAGTTAGCCCCTTCAGATCCCTCAAGACAAGTCACTCGGGTTTCGTTCTTGCTGCCTTCTGTTATATTCTACTGATAGTTTGGAATGAGTTTAAGGATACAGTAAATTTGATTCTTTGCATCTTCTGGCTTATCAGACATAAAATGGCTGAATTATCCCAGGGAAGACCAGAAGCTGAAATCTACCATATCTCCACCCAGACAATTTTGTGGCAGCTGTGCAGGAAGACTTATGCTTATTACAGTATTAAGTTAAACAGTACAGAGACAGGGTTTTAGAGGGGGTTAGATCCCCTTTTGTGGGGTACTACATCACCACCATCAATACATCTTCAGACACCCTTGACATCCCCTTGGCTGTTATATGCCACATACTGGTAATGAGTTTGCTGAATATATAAAACCCTTCCAAGACATAATTTCCAGAGCTGAATAAAATAGGTATGGAGGCAGCAAGAATAAACTAGACCGTCTTAGGCAATCAAGGAGGTTTATATTGAAACAAATCCCCCTCCCAATCCAAAGGGTAAGTTTCAATATTAACTGTAGCCTTCCCCCACCATTTCTAAATCAAACCCTCCCACCCATACAATGTAGTTACTGTAGCCCAACTCCCAAGAGACTAATCTTTTTTTTGTTATTGCAGGTATGATGTATGAAGTTTGGTTCAAGACTGCCATGTGTTGGCCAGAACAAGTTACATCTCAAGAATATTGGTGATGTCACACATTGTTTTGACTTTGACTTAACGTAAAATATCCAAATATCAGTCTTGAATGCTCAGCTCTTAATAATAGATAATAAATGTAATAGTCATGAAAGATTATTATAGGATGTCTGACTGTACGGCTGTTATAACTACTGTATTAGGATGTGCTGTATACTTATAGAACCTCTACATATGCCAGGCTTTAAAATTTTCGCAATAAATACATTGATTATAGTAATGTATTAGAATAAATCTTTGGTTAGGTGAGGTACAGAACGGTACTATATTTTTCGCCTTTACAAGACTGCAGTGTGAAAGATAGCTACCTGGATTTTTGGCTAGGCTGTTTTGATCTTTGAATTAACTTTTAGCATGTTAACATACACTGTTGAGGAATCATGGCCATGGATTTTAAGATCCTGTTTTGTGGAAGAATTATATTTTGAAGTGTAGTAAAGATCCTTAGGAAAAAAAATTTACACAGTAGTTAAATGATTGTTGATAAAACTGCTTTATGGAAGAATGATTCTGGGAAGACTCTATCTTGAGGAATGTTAATGTTTCTCTGTAAACTGAGGATTGGAAAGTGATAAGTACTAGTCAGTCTTTTAATCTTGTCAGTTATTAAAACAAATGTCTTTGGCAGTTAATACATAATCAGTGCATAAATTTAATAAATGGATTTTTTAAAAAGGAATCATCTTGTACAAGGGATTTCTTACTGTAAGAACTGGAGGTAACCCCAGCTCTGTTAAATGTTTCAAAGATTTGTTCACTCTCATCTTAAATGACGGGACCAACTGCCTAGCCCCGGGCTTATATGCTCCTCATGGGGCAGTGTAGGATTGGATGATGGATGGATGCAATATGTTTAACAGAAAGTCTTGAAGGCGAGTAATATGTTCGTTCTGTAGCCTGTTTATGGCTGTATTAATAGAAATGATTGAGCAGAGATGGTCTTTAACTGAAGATATTTTGGTATTGCTTCCTCTTAGTACAATGAAGCAAAGGCAATACATCACACGTGGCTTCTGATTGTATTGCATTTGGTGCTTGTCCATCTCTGCCTTCTGTTTTACAAATATGGCCATTAGCTAATTTGGAGAATTTAATTGCATGAGGCAAGGTATTTTTACAAAGGCATTCACACCTATATTGGTAAACTCTTGACAATTGTATTCATTAGTAAATTCCTGATAAATTACTTTCTGCAGAGCAATTAAATCCTACAATGCAAACTCTGAAATCTGAAATGCTTGGATGTAAAGGATTAACGGAAAATTAAGTTTTGAAATGAGCTAAGGGAATGTGAGTGTATAGTAAGCACCGTTAACCTGGGAACATTGAAAATCAGTCTTCATTTCTTTGCTTTTGAGTGACTGAAGTATTTATTGGTGGAAATGGTTGTTAGTGATCACTGCCTCGTACCTGAGATCTTCCCCCTTCCCATCTGATGTAATCATGGGTACAGTCCCCTTTGAAAATCATTTGACTCCCATTCATTATTGCAGATACTGTATACCTAAAAATTGGCACATAAGCTGTAATGTCTTGGTAAAAAACTTTAATGTTGCAGGTTAAAGGTTAACGGTAATTTATAACAAGTTTGAGGACAATGGATATAAGATTAACATTGCAAGAAAAAATTCTGGTAAACAGGAGGTACTTGAAAGTAATACATTGGTATTTAGAGTTTGTATTGTTTTTCTGGATTTGATGATAGTTATATTTTAATACAAGAGAACTTTACTTAGCTGAGGTTTTCTGGTGATAGTATGGGCGAGATAAGGGATTGAATAAAGAGAACAGTTTTATAAGATGAAAATATTTGAATGTTAACCCCTGAAAGACGAGTGTCTGCATATGTGATCATGCACCCCCAGCCCACCCAACCCCACCACCCATCATCGTCTCCGCCACTTATTGCCCTCCTTCCCCACCCTGCTACCCATGGCCCCCTTTCCCCACACGCCAGTATGCCCGTCCTGAGCGTGTCAAAACGTTCTGATGCCAGTCTTTCAGGGGTTAATCAGGGTTATCAGTCTGCTGAAGGAATGCCTTGCCACATGGTAATATTAAATTTGTTACAGCCGTCAGTACAGACATAAACTTGCTATAATGAATTAACATTGGTAGTCTTAGCTAGGTGTTACAATTTCTAAGCAAAAATGACTGCATGAAGACCAGTTAATTGGGGAATTATAAAAATTAATAGAAATGAGTTTCTCCCAAAGATGGTTTGATGTATGGCAGTCATTTTTGGTTGAGTTGTATTGATGTATATTTATGCATTGGTGGTGTTTGTATCAGCAATGCATAATTGATATGGAGCCCTGTTCATCCTGTATTTCCTGCCTATGTCTTGGTACTCCTTTACTGCTGGAGTTGTTATGTGGTCTCAGCAGTATGGGGAATTGCAAGACGGACAGGGAGTAATGGATGATCGGGCTGCGGGCGCAACGAGAGGTATCAGGCCGGACCTATCTCGATGGTCTGCCATTTTCACCCTTATGGCCTCCCCTGTATACCATGCTGTGATGATAAAAATAAAACTGAGTCAATTGAACACTGTCTTTTATTATGTCTTTACAATGTCTAATAAGTGACTTACCTTTTATAAGTTCTTTTGTAATGTCCTTCCAGTGTGTCTCCTCTTAGTGACAGCACTAAGAGGAGACATGTCCTCTTAGTGAGACAGCACCAAGAGGACATGTCTCTTAGTGCTGTCACCAAGAGGAGACACTGGAAGGACATTACAAAAGAACTTATAAAAGGTATGTGACATGAGTATGACACATGTGACAGCCACTCCAATAAATTGCATCATAAACCTGATAGTTTCAATACACCTGACAATGACATGAATGGATGCTACACTTATGACAACAGCAGCAGGAGACAAACACTGAAAGAGCATCACGAGAGAGACAATGGCAAGCATCATACCAAAGAGCATCATAAACGAGATGAAAGGATGCTTCTCTAAAACTTGGTATATGCAAGCTCAGGTTAGGCAAGGCATCATAAAAAATGGGAAGACACAGGGCATCATAAAAAATGGGAAGACACAGGGCATCATAAAAAACGGGAAGACAGGGCATCATAAAAAACGGGAAGCCACAGAGCATCATCAGCGAGATGAATGGATGCTTCTCTAAAACTTAGTATTTTTTTCTGATGCTCACAACAGACCAAAGACAGCAACACAAAGGACATCATGAGGCAAGCAAGGCAAAGCATCATCAATGTGACAAGCAAGGCAAAGCATCATCAAAGAGACAAGCAAGGCAAAGCATCATCAAAGAGACAAGCAAGGCAAAGCATCATCAAAGAGACAAGCAAGGCAAAGCATCATCAAAGAGACAAGCAAGGCAAAGCATCATCAATGTGACAAGCAAGGCAAAGCATCATCAATGTGACAAGCAAAGCAAAGCATCATCAATGTGACAAGCAAAGCAAAGCATCATCAATGTGACAAGCAAGAACAGAATATCATTACTGAGATGAATGAATGCTTCTCTAAAACTTAGTTTTTAGATGCTCACAGCACAGCAAAGCAAAGAACATCATAAATGAGATAAGCAAGGCAGAGTATCATCAACCAGATGAAAGGCTGCTTCTCTAAAACTTTGTTTTTGGAAGCTAACTTCAAACCAAAGAAGCCAAGAGAATCACAAGTGAGATGACAGGCTGCTTCTGTGCAACACAGTTTGTGGCAGATCAACTCAAACCAAAGGAAGGAAAGCAGGCAGTGTGGCTGACTTGCAACCCTGACATGACAAGATGCTTCCCAGTTACACAGCCTGACAGCCCAATCCTGCACCAGAAGAAAGGCAATGAGCAACACTACATCCACAAGTCTTGGATGAGACAGGCTTTCTGAATGATAATTTCTGGCTGCTAAACCCTAACTCAAACTACAGAGGTAACACCAATCATGTATAGTATAGGACAAGAGGCAGCACTGGGTACGTGAGGCAGGGTAGGGGGGTGGCAGGTGAGGCAGGGTAGGGGGGTGGCAGGTGAGGCAGGGTAGGGGGGGTGGCAGGTGAAGCAGGGTAGCAGTGGTGGAAGGTGAAGCAGGGTAGCGGTGGTGGAAGGTGAGGCAGGGTATGAGGCAGGTGGCAGGTAAGGAAGGATGGAGGTGGCCAGTGAGGCAGGGTGACGGTGGTTGGATGGAGGTATGTGGTACGGTGATGGAGGTGGTGATATTATGGTAGTGGTAGTGGTGGTGGTATGGTTGTGGTTGTTGTGGTGGTGGTGGTATGGTTGTGGTTGTTGTGGTGGTGGTGGTATGGTAGTGGTTGTTATGGTGGTGGTGGTATGATAGTGGCTGTTGTGGTGGTGGTGGTATGGTAGTGGCTGTTGTGGTGGTGGTGGTATCATTAATGTTAAATCCTTACATTACATATCTGTTTTCAATCACGTCTCTATGGCCAAACACGCAGGACATTCAGTATTGTGTACTGGGTTTGTTTTCATCTGACAGAACTGGTCCATTCATACAAGTTGAGTATGAAGCCATTATTGCATGACACTGAATAAACCTTAGTTGTATGGCATAAGTCTCCATAGTTACTGATAAATCATCCACTCACTTGATGCAGTGCTACCTTCTTCTACTTTAGGTGATTCTGCTGAATGACATGCCTGTAACCCAGTAAATCATTTACAATGCTGGGTGGTAACCATATCACCAAATAACAGGGTGATGTGGAGACTACTGTGGTGCCCATGTTAACTGGCTGGTGAGATCTTGACAAATGTGGCATCCACCCAGGAACTAAACTTGCACACTGTTGCCCACACCTGACAGAGGTGAGGTGCTGTCCACTGCAAAGGCACACTAGTTTACTGCACAGGATGGCCCTGCAGGGGTGGCTGCTGGCCTTGTCTGCTGGGCCACACAGGATGGCCCTGCAGGGGTGGCTGCTGGCCTTGTCTGCTGGGCCACACAGGATGGCCCTGCAGGGGTGGCTGCTGGCCTTGTCTGCTGGGCCACACAGGATGGCCCTGCACAGGAGCACTAGTTTACTGCACAGGATGGCCCTGCAGGGGTGGCTGCTGGCCTTGTCTGCTGGGCCACACAGGATGGCCCTGCAGGGGTGACTGCTGGGCCACACACCCCATGGTTCATTAACTTGTACTATTAATCAGATCAATCCTCCAATGTAAGTCACATGGCCATCAACACAGCTCAAAGAGTTAAGGATGTCACAGGAAAACAAGCAGACTATTGCACCACTTCCCCATATACACAACCAGTATGGCCAAAAATGTTTACAAAGTTCAAAACCTTACTGTAGCAAGACTTAGCTTGCTTTAGATGTACAACCCAAAACACTGCCAAGGTAACCCAGCCATCTAAGTGTGCTGGCCAGAGAACCCACATCCCACACCAATGATTATAGTGGTGGTGGTGGTGGTGTATGATAGTAGGGCAGTATGGTGAAGGGGGCAGGGGAGGAGAGTTAGATAAGGAGGGGTGGAGGAGGAAGGGGGAAGGAAAAGGATGGAAGAAGGAAAGGATGAAAGGAGGAGGGAAGTAAAGCTGAAAGACTGACAAGAAGGCCAACAAAAGGACAAAAGAGCAGCAGAACAAAAGCCAAACCTTGACACAAAACAGACCAAATAAACCCAGAGACAAATACAGGTAATAAAGCCTATCTAAACAGCACATTAATTATCAACAATGGGGACTACCTCAATGTTGCAGTTCTGTCAGTTAATAAAGCCTATCTAAACAGCACATTAATTATCAACAATGGCCACTACCTCAATGTTGCAGTTCTTGCAAGTCTATTCTTAACAATATTCTCAATAATTTTCCATCCACTAGTTTGAATTATTGGTGTGCATTCTCAACTTTATTATTTTTACATTTCTTTAAAAAATTTACTGAAGTGTGTTACTCAAATGTTAAACATTTCAAATTTACTGAAGCTGACCTTTGTTTAGACTTTTTAGAAGGCTGTCAGGTACTTAAACTCACACTGGCACTATCTTGGAACTCCATCTTGGCATTAACTGAGCTTCAACTACATTAACATTAATTTTACTGACTCCTTACTAAAAAAATACACTAATACATCTTTATAATGTTTCTGAAGTGATGTAAGGGCAAAGGATAATATTTTTTGGTACACACAATATGAGAAAGGTGGTCCCACATCTTGATAACACATCCTACCTAATTTATAAACACATGAAAATAAAACACAAATATCCAAACAGGTGTAAAATATATATATAACTCAAACAGTATCTACAATCAAACCTCCTTGACCATGGTTATATAATTGATCCACTAAACTACCACCCTAACCACTCTGATCATGGCTAATTGGTCCAGTTCTGTAATTACACACTAACAAGCAGCTAATGATGGTGGCACTGTGCACCGTTCTACTGCCCTGGCCTCTTTGATCACAGTTAATTGATCCACTAAACTACCATCCTAACCACTCTGATCATGGTTATTTGGTCCAGTTCTGTAATTACACACTAACAAGCAGCTAATGATGGTGGCACTGTGCACCGTTCTACTGCCCTAACCTCTTTGATCACAGTTAACTGGTGCACTAAACTAATTGGTCCAGTTCTGTAATTACACACTAACAAGCAGCTTACGATCGTGGCACTGTGCACCCTTGTACTGCCCTAACCTCTTTGATCACAGTTAACTGGTGCACTAAACTACCACAACAAGGCATGACTGAGCAGCTTACAGTCATGGTAGTGTGCACCCTACATGGACCTGCTGTCATGTCTATCTGAGAGCCACACCATCTCATCTTTCCCTGCACCTCACTGTGGGAAGGCCCCTGTCCAACCCTAATGAGCCGCTGTCTACCTGGCGTGTGTGTTACCTACATGCCGTTTGTGTTTTACTGTACCTAGGCCCACAGATGTAGCTGCTTACTTGTGGTTCACGGGTCTGCTTGGCCACACAGACCAGGGTTAAGCAATGACAAAAACAATGTGTATATAATTCTCACTCATTTGTATGGTCGTCATATTATACTGTATAGTTTACTAAGGCTCCAACAAGCTTGCATGTGGTGGCCTTGGTCACGTAATGGCAGCTCTTCACACTGCTTGATCTTTGGCAGTCTCCCTGTTCGGTCCCTTATCCCTGAGGTCACGCTCTATGATCTTATTCCAGGTTTTTTTCAGTCTGCCTCTTGTAACCCTACCCCTGACATTCACATTTCTCATTTCCACACCCAACTGTCATCCTCCATCCTCTCCACATGCCCAAACCATCTCAGTCTACCCCTCCTCATCACAACACCAATACACTCCAGTCCCATCCTTCCTCCCAAACCATCTCAATCTACCCCTCCTCATCACAACACCAATACACTCCAGTCCCATCCTTCCTCCCAAACCATCTCAGTCTACCCCTCCTCATCACAACACCAATACACTCCAGTCCCATCCTTCCTCCCAAACCATCTCAGTCTACCCCTCCTCATCACAACACCAATACACTCCAGTCCCATCCTTCCTCCCAAACCATCTCAATCTACCCCTCCTCATCACAACACCAATACACTCCAGTCCCATCCTTCCTCCCAAACCATCTCAATCTACCCCTCCTCATCACAACACCAATACACTCCAGTCCCATCCTTCCTCCCAAACCATCTCAGTCTACCCCTTCTCATCACAACACCAATACACTCCAGTCCCATCCTTCCTCCCAAACCATCTCAGTCTACTCCTCCTCACCACAACACCAATACACTCCAGTCCCATCCTTCCTCCCAAACCATCTCAATCTACCCCTCCTCATCACAACACCAATACACTCCAGTCCCATCCTTCCTCCCAAACCATCTCAATCTACCCCTCCTCATCACAACACCAATACACTCCAGTCCCATCCTTCCTCCCAAACCATCTCAGTCTATCCCTCCTCATCACAACACCAATACACTCCAGTCCCATCCTTCCTCCCAAACCATCTCAGTCTACCCCTCCTCATCACAACACCAATACACTCCAGTCCCATCCTTCCTCCCAAACCATCTCAATCTACCCCTCCTCATCACAACACCAATACACTCCAGTCCCATCCTTCCTCCCAAACCATCTCAGTCTACCCCTCCTCATCACAACACCAATACACTCCAGTCCCATCCTTCCTCCCAAACCATCTCAGTCTACCCCTCCTCATCACAACACCAATACACTCCAGTCCCATCCTTCCTCCCAAACCATCTCAGTCTACCCCTCCTCATCACAACACCAATACACTCCAGTCCCATCCTTCCTCCCAAACCATCTCAGTCTACCCCTCCTCATCACAACACCAATACACTCCAGTCCCATCCTTCCTCCCAAACCATCTCAATCTACCCCTCCTCATCACAACACCAATACACTCCAGTCCCATCCTTCCTCCCAAACCATCTCAGTCTACCCCTCCTCATCACAACACCAATACACTCCAGTCCCATCCTTCCTCCCAAACCATCTCAATCTACCCCTCCTCATCACAACACCAATACACTCCAGTCCCATCCTTCCTCCCAAACCATCTCAGTCTACCCCTCCTCATCACAACACCAATACACTCCAGTCCCATCTATCCTCTCAACTTTTCCACTGCAAAACTGAATATAAAGTTACAGTATTTGGGGGAAGTTAATGCAGTACAATACGAGCGTTTTACTATATATATTTCAGCATGTGGAGTGGATGGAGGATGGCAACTGGGTGTAGAAAGTGAGAAGAATGAACGTCAGGGGTAGACATGCGAGAGGCAGAGTGTGACCTCAGGGATAAGGGACTGAATAGGGAGGCTGCCAGAGATCAAGCAGTATGGACAGCCACCATTATTAAGTGACCAAGGCTGACACTCACAAGCATGCTGGAGCCTTTATAAACGTAATAAAGCACAAAAAAGTGGCTTAGTTGCTTTTTGTGTGTATCAAATACAGTATTTACAACTGCTTATCAACTGCTAAATGGTGCTTACAATTCTGAAGGTGGGGTCTATGTTTTTTTAGTTGTTTTCTTAGCACTTTCACAACATGGAAGGACACCATTCCTGAAAATTCCTTTGATTTTCCTCATGGCCTAACCACAATTACAATTATATATGTTACCACTATACTGAAGGTACTGAATTACTTATCAGACTAAGATCAATGTGGTGGGTGGTGGTAACATCATCCACTCACTTGATGTAGTGCTGCCTACTTCTTCCTTCACCTTTATCATTCTTTTTCTGTGTCTGTCCTCCTCTCTTCCTATTTCTGCCATCCTACCTGTCACCTTTTATTACTTTTCTTTCCTTTTCAGGTGGCTTTACATTCCTGTAAGCCAGGAAACCACTTACAATGCTGGGTGGTAACCATATAACTAATTCATATGTGTGGGTTGGTGGAGGGTTAGTGCACCTCCCCGTAAAACAACTAACTCAAACACAAATGGCCACCCCTTACAGGATTATGGTGTCTGGCTGTAAACAGATAGACATAAAACAACTAATCACCCCTTACAGGATTATGACGTCTGCCTATAGATGGTTAGGCTTAGATAAAGAAACATGGTAAAGCAATCAGGAAACCCCTTGGGTTTTCCTTAACTTTCCTGGCACCCTAACCTCACTTGCAATGATTTTACGACTATATTGACGCTACTGAATTTTTATTATGTGACTAAGATCGAGAAATAACACAATAACCCAACCAGCAATCAAGGAGGTTTGACTACATGAAGCTCACTGTAACTTGGCCTAAAATTATCATCCTTCCAGCTTGATTACTGAGCTGCAGATTAACATTTGTGGTGCTAGTCATGAGTAAGTGCTATGGAATGGACGTAGAGCCATAGTATTGTCTGGGTAAGTGCTATAGGAAGGATGTAGCTATAGGAAGGATGTAGAGCCATAGTATTGTCTGGGTAAGTGCTATAGGAAGGATGTAGAGCCATAGTATTGTCTGGGTAAGTGCTATGGAAAGGATGTAGAGCCATAGTATTGTCTGGGTAAGTGCTATAGGAAGGATGTAGCTATAGGAAGGATGTAGAGCCATAGTATTGTCTGAATAAGTGCTACAGGAAGGATGTAGAGCCATAGTATTGTCTGGGTAAGTGCTATAGGAAGGATGTAGAGCCATAGTATTGTCTGGGTAAGTGCTACAGGAAGGATGTAGAGCCATAGTATTGTCTGGGTAAGTGCTATAGGAAGGATGTAGAGCCATAGTATTGTCTGGGTAAGTGCTATAGGAAGGATGTAGAGCCATAGTATTGTCTGGGTAAGTGCTATAGGAAGGATGTAGAGCCACAGTATTGTCTGGGTAAGTGCTATAGGAAGGATGTAGCTATAGGAAGGATGTAGAGCCATAGTATTGTCTGGGTAAGTGCTATAGGAAGGATGTAGAGCCATAGTATTGTCTGGGTAAGTGCTATGGAAAGGATGTAGAGCCATAGTATTGTCTGGGTAAGTGCTATAGGAAGGATGTAGCTATAGGAAGGATGTAGAGCCATAGTATTGTCTGAATAAGTGCTACAGGAAGGATGTAGAGCCACAGTATTGTCTGAATAAGTGCTACAGGAAGGATGTAGAGCCAGTGTATTGTCTGGGTAAGTGCTATAGGAAGGATGTAGACCCACAGTATTGTACAAGTGCTATGGAAAGGATGTAGAGCCATTGTATTGTTTGAATAAGTGCTATAGGAAGGATGTAGACCCAAAGTATTGTACAAGTGCTATGGAAAGGATGTAGAGCCATTGTATTGTCTTTTTCTGCCACTGAGCTAAGTAAAACAGACAGGAAAAGAACGACATTTGGCCAAGTTAAAGTGAACTGACTAAAAATGAATTGCCATCACAAGGGGGGTACTCACACGTCCTGTAGTAGTAGTAGGGATCACACCTATGGTCATGGTACTGGTAGTGGTAGTAGTACAAGTAACACCTATAGTACCAGCAATCACATCTTCATAGCAGTCAAGATAAACTAGTCCATAGCATTAAGCACACTCTTTCACAATAGTAGCACAGTAATAACAGCAGTCTGGTGGGTAGCACAAAGCACATGTACAGGGGAGGGTAACGTTTTTCTGAGTTCATGATTCCAGGGGCTTGATTGGTAAAGGATGAGTGTGTGGCCCATTTCACAAAGCATGTTCTTGATTACTTCTCACTTCACACTTTTGTCTGTCTTTTCCTTGTTTTCTGGACCTTACATCACTTCACTTCACCTGTGGGGGAGGAGAAAAGAATGATGAATAGGCCTAATAATAACAGATAATAATAATAATAATAAACACAGTAACAGTAATAATGAAGATAATAATAATAACAATAATAATAATGATAGTAGTAGTAGTACCAGTACTGGAAGCAGCAGTAGTAGTAGTATGAGTAGTAATAGTAATAATAGTAATAATAATAATAATATGTGGTAGGTGGGGCTGGTCACCATCCACTCACTCGATGTAGTGCTGCTTTGGGTGTCTGCCCTCCCCTCTCTTCCTTCCTTCCTCTTATGTCCTTCATTCTTTCCTCTTCCTTCTGCCTATGGCTGACTCTACACTGAGTGACAAGCCAAATGGTTTCCTGTACACCAGGAAACCATTTACTATGCTGGGTGGTAACCATATAACCAAATTATGACACCTGGTGGTTTATTGAGCCGGTGAAGGTTTATATCCAAGGGGTGGTTGGGGTTTATTGCTCACATAATGCCACTCAGGGATGAGTGAGGCTGGTCATTTTCAACTCAAATGTCAGGACCAACTTGCCTAGCCTTGGGCTCCTATGCTCCTCATGGGGCGGCATAGGACTGGATAATGGATGGATGGATAATAATCATTTATTCATCATCATCCAATCCTACACTTCCCCATGAGTAGCACAGGAACCAGGGCTAAGCAACTTGGTGCTGACATTTAAGATGACAGTGACCAGCCTCACTCATCCCTGAGTGGCATTACATGAGCAATAAACCCCAACCATCCCTTGGACCTGCACTGGCTCAATCCAACTAGAGCGCCTTAATTACCCACTACACCACCAGGTGCCATAATTTGGTTATATGGTTACCACCCAGCGTGGTTTCATGACATACAGAAAACCTTTTGGCTTGTCACTCAGTGTAGAGTCAGCCATAGGCAGAAGGAAGAGGAAAGAATGAAAGAAAGAGACAGAAGAGGAAGGAAGGAAAGAAGGAAGCAAGGAAAGGGCAGTCACCCAAAAGCAGCACTACATCGAGTGAATGGATGGTGAGTGCTTCCACCAACCATTTTAATAATAATCATCATCATCATCCACACCTCCTTTCCCACCCTAGGGCAGGGTGAGGAGTAGCAATGTCCAGACAGCCCACAATTGCCCAATCCACTGGGCCACGCTTCCATTCACTCATCATTCAAGCCCCCAGAATCCTGGCTCTATCAAATATGCCAAAAACATTCACCACATTCTGTAGCTTCACATAAATGTATACGATAGAGTCAATCCGGACGCTGTCACATTAAAAAAGGGTGCCAAATCCCTGATCATGCACTTCTCCTCACAACATTCATCCAGCCAGCTCAATCTCTTGTCAGTTCCCTAGCCTCACCAACTTCCAAACCTCTCTTCCTCACACACTCATCCACCATATCCCTCCACCTTCTCCTTGGCCTACCTTGCCTCCTCCCTCCTTCAAATTCGCTCAGATATAACTTTTTCACCACTCTATTGTTATCCATTCTCTCCACAAGACCATACTATCTCAATACACTCTCTTCGATTCTGGTGTCCACAGACTTCCTCACTCCACATCTTTCATGAATCACATTATTTCGTTTCCTATAATAATCCATCTATCCATCCATCATCCAATCCAAGGTTGCCCAGTGAGGAGAGTTGGGGCTCGGGGCTAGGCAAGTTGGTCCTGGCATTTAAGATGAGAGTGACCAGCCTCACTCATCCCTGAGTGGCATTTCATGTGCAATAAACCCCAACTACCCCTTGGATATAAACCTTCACCGGCTCAATCCAACTGGAGCACCATAATTACCCACTAAACCACCAGGCGCCATAATCTGGTTATATGGTTACCACTCAGCGTAGTAAATGATTTCCTGGCATACAGGAAAACATTTGGCTTGTCACTCAGTGAAGAGTCACCCACAGGCAGAAGGAAGAGGAAAGAATGAAGGAAAGAAATGTAGAAGAGAGAGTGTAAAGTTACCCATAGGCAGAAGGAAGAGGAAAGAAAGAAGTAAAGAAAGACAGAAGAGGAAGGAAGTAAATAAGGAAGGAGGAGAGGAAAGGGCAGACACCCGAGAGCAACACTACATCGAGTGAGTGGATGGTGAGTGCCCCCACCTACCACTAAGATAATAATAATAATAATAATAATAACAATAATAATAACAATAATAATGACAAAAATAATAATAATAATAATAATAATAATAACAAAAATTCATTCATTTATCATCTAATCCAGTGTTTCCCCATGAGTGTAGGAGCCCGGGGCTAGGCAAGTTGGTCCTGACATTTAAGATGAGAGTGACCAGCCTCACTCATCCCTGAGTGGCATTACATGAGCAATAAACCCCAATCATCCCTTGGATATAAACTTTCACCGGCGCAATCTGATTGGAGCGCAATAATTACCCACTAAACCACCAAGCGCCATAATCTGGTTATATGGTTACCACCCAGCGTAGTAAATGGTTTCCTGGTGTACAGGAAACCATTTGGCTTGTCACTCAGTGTAGAGTCACCCACAGGCAGAAGGAAGAGGAAAGAATGAAGGAAAGAAAGACAAGAGGAAGGAAGGAAAAAAGGATGAAAGAGAGGAAAGGTCAGGCACCTGAGAGCACTACATTGAGTGAGTGGATGGTGAGCACCCCCACCTACCACAATACCGTAATAATGATTCATTCATTCATTCATCTAATCCAGTGCTGTCCCATGGGGAATGTAGGAGCCCAGGGCTAGGCAAGTTTTAAGATGACAGTGACCAGCCTCACTCACCCCTTAACCCGTTAACTGCTCATGCAGTTTTTTGAAGGTGTCTGTGTTGCACAGACATAGGGGTAAAATGTAATTTGCCAAAGGCCAAATTTTGTCTTAGGAATTGAGAGAACCCATGCCAAAGTATATAGTAACAAAATATTAGCTCAATATTTACTTTGGTAAAGCCAGGGATGAACATCCCAGTGTGTGACTCCCTATTGCAATATATGGTTTTTGTTTTATTTTTTGGTATTGGTTTTGAAGGCTCCAACATGCTGGCATGGGTCAGCCTTGGTCACCACGGCAGTATATTGGAAATTACCCTGTGCAGCCAGGGCTGTATTGAGCAGTTACACTAGGAACAGCCCAGGCTGTATACAGCAGTTACATTCGGAACAGCCCAGGCTGTATACAGCAGTTTTTTTTTTTTTTTTTTTTTTTTTTTTTTTTTTTTTAATGCGAGGAGGAAGGAACCAAAGGCCATGAGCCCGCAGTAACAGTTCCCTCCAAGAGAAAAACAAAATACGAGAGAGAGTCAAATTCAAGATCCGATCATTTTGAGATGCCTGGACACACTGCGTTTGAAAGACTGGAGATCATAGGCAGCAGGAAATACAGATAGAGGGAGACAGTTCCAGAGCTGACCTGTTGCATAAATGAAAGACTGGGAGTAACGGTTAACTCTTGCATTAGAGAGTTGGACAGAAAAGGGATGAGAGTTTGCTGCTAGACGGGTGCTATGCGCCCGTCGTAGAGGTGGAGGAATGCAAGCAGACAGTTCAGAGGAGCAGTGACCATTAAAGTAGCGATAGAAAAGAGGTAAAGATGCAACAGTGCGGCGAAGAGACAGAGGTTGAAGGGAGTCAGTAAGAGGAGGAGAGTTAATGAGACGAAAAGCTTTTGACTCCACCCTATTGAGAAGAGCTGTATGTGGGGAGCCTCCCCACACATGAGAGTTGTCCTCTACACAGGGGCGGATAAAACCTCTGTATAGAGTCAACAATTGTGCAGGGGTAAAGAAAGAGCGGAGTCGGCTTAGCACACCCAATCTCTTGGAAGCAGATTTTACAAGAGATGTAATATGATCTTTCCAAGATAAGTCCCGAGTAAATGAAACCCCAAGCATGTTCAAGGATGATGCAGGATTAAGCTGAATATTATTAAACATTAGTGGGTATACCTGTGGAAGATTGTGTCGGGTTGATAGGTGTAAGAACTGAGTCCTAGATGCATTAGCAACAACCATATTATTTTTACCCCAGTCAGAGATACGAGCCAAGTCAGACATTAGGTGTGCCATAGCCTCATCCCTTGTTTCTTGAAGAAACTGTTGAGATGGGCATTGCGGGAACCGAATGGAAAGGTGAAGGGTGGAGTCATCAGCGTATGAGTGGATAGGGTTAGATGTACAGCTTAGAAGATCATTGATGAATAAAAGGAAGAGAGTTGGTGATAGGACAGAGCCCTGAGGAACACCACTGTTGATAGATCTAGGAGAAGAACGATGGCCGTCTACAACAGCGGCTATAGAACGACCAGAAATGAAGCTAGCGATGAAGGCACAGATAGAAGGATAGAAACCATAGGAGGGCAGTTTGGAAATTAAAGATTTATGCCAGACTCGATCGAAAGCCTTTGAGATGTCAAGTGCAATGGCAAAGCTTTCGCCAAAGTCCCGAAAGGAGGATGACCAGGAGTCTGAAAGGTAGGTGAGAAGATCGCCAGTGGAGCGTCCCTGACGGAACCCATACTGACGATCGGAAAGAAGATTGTGATAGGAAAGATGCCTTAAAATTTTTCTATTGAGAAATGACTCGAAAACTTTTGAAATACAGGACGTTAAAGCAACTGGACGATAGTTGGAGGGTTGGGAGTGGTCACCCTTCTTTGGGACTGGCTGAATGAGAGCAAACTTCCAGCAAGAAGGAAAGGTACAAGTTGACAGACAAAGGCGAAAGAGTTTGCCTAGGCAGGGTGTAAGCACAGAAGCACAGTTCTTGAGAACAACAGGAGGGACCCCATCAGGCCCATATGCCTTGTTAGTACTGAGGCCAGTGATGGCAGAAAATACATCAACTGAAGAAATTTTAATGTCAGCCATGAGGAAGTCAGAGGGGGGAAGTGATGGAGGAACAGCACCGGAATCGTCTAAGGTGGAATTGGAGGAGAAAGTCTGTGCGAAGAGATCTGCTTTATCAGTAGAAGAAATAGCTACAGAACCATCAGAGCAGAAAAGAGGAGGGAAGGATGATGAGGTAAAGTTGTTAGAAAGATTTTTGGCAAGGTGCCACAAGGAGCGGGAAGAATTCGAGTTGGAGAGTTGAGAGCATTTAGTATGGATGAAATTAACGGGGTAATGGCATTACGTGCACAATATATCCCAACTTTAATATGGTAAGTCATCTTAAATGTCAGGACTAACTTGCCTAGCCCCAGGCTCCTATGCTCCTCAGGGGGCAACATAGGACTGGATGACGGATGGATGGATAACAGTAATAATAATAATAATAATAATAATAATAATAATAATAATAATAACAGAGTAAACCCAAAATACATTACAGTACTTTACATTATCAAGTACTACAAATTTGACATAGGCCAACATATCATCATCATCAACACCATCCAATCCTACATTGCCCCATGAGAAGCGTAGGAGCCCGGGGCTAGGCAAGTTGGTCCTGACATTTAAAGACGTGAGTGACCAGCCTCACTCATCCCTGAGTGGCATTACGTGAGCAATAAACTCCAACCACCCCTTGGATATAAACCTTCACCGGCTCAATCCGATTGGAGCACAATAATTACTCACTAAACCACCAGGCGCCAAAATTTGGTTATATGGTTACCACCCAGCATCGTAAATGGTTTCCTGGTGTACAGGAAACTATCTGGCTTGTCACTCAGTGTAGAGTCACCCACAGGCAGAAGGAAGAGGAAAGAATGAAGGAAAGAAAGACAGAAGAGGGAGTGTAAAGTCACCTGTATGCAGAAGGACGAGGAAAGAATGAAGGAGAGAATGACAGAAGAGGGAGTGTAAAGTTAACTGTAGGCAGAAGGATGAGGAAAGAATGAAGGAAAGAATGACAGAAGAGGATGGAAGGAAAGAAGGATGGAGGAGAGGAAAGGGCAGACACCCGAGAGCAACACTACATTGAGTGAGTGGATGGTGAGCGCCCCCAATAACATCATAAATACTAACACATGACCAGTATAACAATTTCTTTTTTGAACTCACTATATCTCACTGCATCTCTTTATCTTCAGCCAGATGCTTTAATCCCAAAGCAGGTGGCCACGATGACACTTTCCTCGCTATCAGGCTGCCCAGCCTCCATCCACTTCCTCTGTGTCAACCTTTCCTGTGCTATCAGGCAGCCCAGCCTCCATCCACTTCCTCTGTGTCAACCTTTCCTGTGCTATCAGGCAGCCCAGCCTCCATCCACTTCCTCTGTGTCAACCTTTCCTGTGCTATCAGGCAGCCCAGCCTCCATCCACTTCCTCTGTGTCAACCTTTCCTGTGCTATCAGGCAGCCCAGCCTCCATCCACTTCCTCTGTGTCAACCTTTCCTGTGCTATCAGGCAGCCCAGCCTCCATCCACTTCCTCTGTGTCAACCTTTCCTGTGCAAACAGGCAGCCCAGCCTCCATCCACTTCCTCTGTGTCAACCTTTCCTGTGCTATCAGGCAGCCCAGCCTCCATCCACTTCCTCTGTGTCAACCTTTCCTGTGCTATCAGGCAGCCCAGCCTCCATCCACTTCCTCTGTGTCAACCTTTCCTGTGCTATCAGGCAGCCCAGCCTCCATCCACTTCCTCTGTGTCAACCTTTCCTGTGCTATCAGGCAGCCCAGCCTCCATCCACTTCCTCTGTGTCAACCTTTCCTGTGCTATCAGGCAGCCCAGCCTCCATCCACTTCCTCTGTGTCAACCTTTCCTGTGCTATCAGGCAGCCCAGCCTCCATCCACTTCCTCTGTGTCAACCTTTCCTGTGCTATCAGGCAGCCCAGCCTCCATCCATCTTCACTGGTATACCTCTCCACCCCATCTCTCTTCAACACCTTCTCTCTCCTGCCAGTGTTCTGAAATAGGGGTAATAATTAGTAGGGAAAAAAAGAAAAGAAATCTAATAACTCCTCTAATAATCTATTTTGTATATTACAGCTAAAAATTTTCTTTATTACTCATATATATTTAACAACTGGCTGCAGCAAGTGACAAGTGTTAATGTTAGGGCTATGGCTGCAAGAGGCAGACTGAAAAAGACCTGGGACGAGGTCACAGTGACCTCAGGAACAAGGGACTGAATAGGGAGGCTGCCAGAGATTAAGCAGCAGGGACAGCCACCATGAGGTGACCAAGGCGGATGCATGCAAGCATACTGGAGCCTTTATAAATGAAACAAAATGCTGTGGGATCAGGGTGACATCCCAAAACATTTACTTTATGGTTGCTGCAGCAGACAACTGATTCAACTCATTAGGGGTACAGTGTATTATGTAATCTATGAGGTTCAAAATACAGTGCAATTCTGAAACTTAAAAATGGCTGGCATCAAGCAGTCCAAGTCCAGGCAGAGACTACTCCTCCATATCTCCCATACACACATCATTGGGCACTAGGCCTCTTCCATTGTCCCTCCACCCTGCCATGTTCCAACCCCAGCAAAGCACATCTGACACACAAATGCACCTGCTTCCTGGTGGTTGATGGGTCTGCTCAGCCACACAGACCAGGGTAGAGCCACAACAGTAAAAACGCTACAGAAGACACAGAGCCGATGGGGAAAAATAATATGATCAGCATCGTACACAGAGCCACCCTAATGACTCTCCCAAGCCTGCCCTACCCTTCCCTACACTGGCCTGACAATGACCAAACACACGCCTAACAACACACTGATACACACACACACACACACACACACACACAAAAAAGTAGAGAATCTAGTGATAAAGGATGTGTCAGGAAATACGGAAACCACCATACAGAGTCTAATCCAGTCCAACGAAACAGCCAATGAAGAGATTAAGAATTTGAAGAGGGAAAATGTTGAACTGAGGAGGAAACTTGAAGAGAGTACCAATAAAACGGAGAAGGTGAGTAATGTACTAGAAGAACACAAGGCAAAGTGGGCACACGTAGAAGAAGAACAGAAAGAAGTGGTCAGCTTAAGAGAGATCATCCAGGAAGAAAGGGAAATGAACAAGAAAGAAATGGAAGAAAATGTAGTGAAAATACTGAAGAAAAAAGAGAAAATCGTGAGAGAAACTGTAGAAAGGAACAGATGTGTGATAGTATTTGGAAACAGGGAAGAGGAAGAAAAGGTTAGGTTCACAAGACTCGAGAGAGACACGAACATGGTGAGAGGAATATTAGGCAAGATTGACCCCGAAGGAAACAAGTGGGTAAAAGAAATTGAGGAAGTAAGGAGGATAGGGCCTTATAAGAAAGGGGAAACAAGACCAATGAGAGTCAAGTTTACATCAGAAAGTGTAATAAATGAGATACTTAAAGTGACCTGGAAATTAAGCAAAGAGGCGGGGATGGAAAATATTATAATAAGAAAAGATCTGAATGAAGAAGAAAGAGAAGTTTTAAAATCATTAAAGGAAGAAGTAAAGGAAAAAAATGATAAGAGGACAGAGGAAGAACGTAATACTTTTTTTTGGAGAGTATTGGATATGAAAGTAAGGAAATGGTATTTAAGGAAATAGAAGTGAAGGAAACTAAGGGGGGTGGTTGTGAAAGATCAGAAGTTGAGGAAGTGGTACGGACAGAGAGTAGGAGAGAAGAGGGTATTAATAATGTCAAAAATAATTTGAAGGTGATATATACTAATGTTGATGGTTTCATATCGACAAGGATCGAAATTAATGATTTCTTGAGAGAACATGACCCTGATGTCATGTGCTTTGTAGAGACCAAATTAAGAGAAGATATTGATGTTCATTTGGGAGATGGTAAATACAAACTGTGGAGAAAAGACAGAAAAGAAAAAAAGGGAGGAGGAGTGATGATAGCAGTGAAGAACAACATAAATGTAGATACTGTGGAAATGGGAGAAGGCAGGGCTGAAGTGATATATATGAAATTAGAAACTGGAGAGAATGTTAAGAGAGATATGGCGGTAGTGTATGTTCCCCCAAAGACTAGAGCATGGAAGGATGACGAATACCATGAGATGTTGTCAGATATGGCTGGCTACTTGCAAAAAATAATTGAGAAAAGCAATAATATAATTTTGGTGGGTGACTTTAATTGTAAAGAGGTGAACTGGGAGGAATGGTACTCGGGAGGCGGCGAGAATTCGTGGGGTACTATGTTATTAAATATAATAATGAATAATGTGATGACGCAGTGGGTCAAAGAAGAGACACGGTTTCGAGGTGAGGACACACCAGCAAGGTTAGATTTATTGTTCACCAAAGAACCCGATGTAATAGAATCATTGGAATATCTCTGTCCTTTGGGAAAAAGTGATCACGTGGTCATTGAGTTCCAGATGTTAATAGGAAACGTCGAGCCAAGAGACGAGCTTCATAGACAGGGAAGATACAACTTTGGCAAAGCAAATTTTACAGGATTGAGAAACTTTTTTGAAAATGCGGATTGGAGAAAATTCAGAGAAACAAGAGAGATACAGAGGAAGTGGGATATCTTTCTAGACCTCTATAATTTGGGAGTGGAAAAATTTGTACCAAGAGTAAGAGGGAAAGAAAACAGGAAAAAGGAGTGGTTTAATAGAAGGTGTATGATAGCCAAAAAAGAGAGAGATAAGGCGTGGAACAATTGGAGAAAGAGAGGTAACGACAGAACAAAGGAAGAATATAAAAGAACAAGAAACGAATACACAAGAATACGTAGGGAAGAAGAAAGGAATTTTGAAAAAGGTATAATTGACAAATGCAAGGATGAACCCAAACTGTTTTATAAATTTGTTAATGGCAAACTGAAACAAAAGGAAGGAATCACCAAGCTGAAAGTAAATGGAGAGGTCTTTAAGGATGCGGCAATGCAAGCAGAAATAATGAACAAACGTTTCCAGTCAGTTTTCACTAATGAAAGGGAGTTTGTGGAAGGGGAGGGAGTGATTAGAAATGTTCCGGTGATGAAAGATATAAAAGTGGAGGTGCAGGAAGTGTATAAATTACTGGAAACTCAAGATGTAAGGAAAGCCCCAGGACCTGATGGAATTTCTAATTGGGTACTGAAGGAATGCAGAGAAGAACTGGCGGATAAAATTCACAGCTTAATTGTATGCTCACTGGAAGAGGGGAAAGTGCCAAAAGAATGGAAGAGGGCAAATGTGGTACCAATTTACAAGGGAGGAAACAGGGAAGAACCCCTGAATTATAGACCAGTGTCTCTAACCAGCATGGTCGCAAAATTGTGTGAGAGAATCCTGAAAGACAGATGGATAAAATATCTGGAAGAGATGAATATTTTGGCTGAATGTCAGTTTGGATTCAGAAGTGGAAGGTCATGTGTTTCAAACTTGTTGAGCTTTTACTCAAGAGCGATTGATGTGGTACAGGAGAGAGATGGTTGGGTGGATTGTGTGTACTTAGACATAGAGAAGGCCTTTGACAAGGTACCTCATAAGAGACTAATGTGGAAACTAGAATATATAGGAGGACTAAAGGGGAAACTTCTGGAATGGATGAGAGACTTTTTGAGAGACAGACAAATGAGGACAGTAATAAAGGAAAAGATGTTTGGATGGAGGGAAGTAACAAGTGGAGTCCCTCAAGGCTCAGTGTTGGCGCCAGTAATGTTCCTGATTTACGTAAATGATATGGTAGATGGAGTGAACAGTTATGCGAGTCTGTTTGCTGATGATGTAAAGATCTTGAGGAAGATAGAGGTTGAGGAGGATTGTAAAATACTGCAGGAGGATTTGGATAGGATACACAATTGGAGCAGGACGTGGAAAATGAAATTTAATGTAAAGAAATGTAAAATATTGGAAATGGATAAAAGTAGCAGGAGACCATCACTGAATTATTTTTTGGGTAATGAATTAATCACAAAAAGGAGAGAAGAGAAAGATTTGGGAGTGCTGGTCCAAGATAGTTTGTCACCAGAAAAGCACATTAACAAGATAGTTGGAGAGACTTATAAGCTCTTGACTAACATAAGAGTAGCATTTCATTATATGGATGAGGAAATGATGAAAAAATTGATAGTGGCCATGATCCACCCCAGGTTAGAATATGCAGCGGTAGTGTGGTCCCCACACAAAAAGAAAGATATAAACAAGATTGAGAGAATACAAAGAACAGCAACCAAGATGGTCCCCAGTCTGACAGACCTGTCATACAGAGAGAGGCTGGAAAAACTGGATTTGCCTTCGTTAGAGGAAAGGAGAAAGAGGGGAGACATGATTGCAGTGTTCAGGACCATGGTGGGAGTAGATAAAATTGACAAAGAAGATCTGTTTGTATGGGATAAGAGAGCAACAAGAGGACATGGAATGAAATTGAAAAAGTCAAGCTGCTTGAAGGATATCAAGAAATATAGCTTTCCTTACAGAAGTATAGACTTATGGAATAGCCTGGACAAAGAGATCGTCCAGTCTAAAAACTTAAACGAGTTTAAAGTTAAATTCGACTTATTGAGAAACAGCGACGGAAACCCACGAGCATAGTACATTCCGTGTATATCACAATTAGGTATATTCTTAAATATTTGGAACGACTTAGACAAAGAGGTGGTGCATGAGAAAAACATTCATGTGTGTAAAGGTAGACTTGATAAATGTGGATATGGAGACAGGACAACACGAGCATTGCTCAATTCCTGTATACTACAAATAGGTAAATACACACACACACACACACACACACACACACACACACGTGCAGCCAAGAGACAAGCTTTATAGGCAGGGAAGATACAACATTAGGAAAGCAAATTTTACAGGACTGAGAAACTTGTTTGAAAATGCGGATTGGAGAAAATTCAGAGAAACAAGAGAGATACAGAGGAAGTGGAATATCTTTCTAGACCTCTGTAATTTGGGAGTGGAAAAATTTGTACCAAGAGTAAGAGGGAAAGAAAACAGGAAAAAGGAGTGGTTTAATAGAAGGTGTATGATAGCAAAAAAAGAGAGATAAGGCGTGGAACAACTGGAGAAAGAGAGGTAACGACAGAACAAAGGAAGAACATAAAAGAACTAGAAATGAATACACAAGAATACGTAGAGAAGAAGAAAGGAATTTTGAAAAAGGTATAACAGACAAATGTAAGGATGAACCCAAACTGTTTTATAGATTTGTTAATGGCAAACTGAAACAAAAGGAAGGAATCACCAAACTCAAAGTAGAAGGAGAGGTCTATAAAGATGCAGCAATGCAAGCTGAAATAATGAACAAATGTTTCCAATCGGTTTTCACTAATGAAAGGGAGTTTGTGGAAGGGGAGGGAGTGATTAGAAATGTACCGGTGATAAAAGATATAAAAGTGGAGGTACAGGAAGTGTATAAATTACTGGAAACTCAAGATGTAAGGAAAGCCCCAGGACCTGATGGAATTTCTAATTGGGTACTGAAGGAATGCAGAGAACAACTGGCGGGTAAGATTCACAGGTTAATTGTGTGTTGTCTGGAAGAGGGGAAAGTGCCTCAAGAATGGAAGAGGGCAAATGTGGTACCAATTTACAAGGGAGGAAACAGGGAAGAACCCCTGAATTATAGACCAGTGTCTCTAACCAGCATGGTCGCAAAATTGTGTGAGAGAATCCTGAAAGATAGATGGATAAAATATCTAAAAGAGATGAATATTTTGGCTGAAAGTCAGTTTGGATTTAGAAGTGGAGGGTCATGTGTTTCAAACTTGTTGAGCTTTTACTCAAGAGCGATTGACGTGGTACAGGAGAGAGACGGTTGGGTGGATTGTGTGTACTTAGACTTAGAGAAGGCCTTTGACAAGGTACCTCATAAGAGACTAATGTGGAAACTAGAATATATAGGAGGACTAAAGGGGACACTCCTGGAATGGATGAGAGACTTTTTGAGAGGCAGACAAATGAGGACAGTAATGAAGCACAGGATGTCTGGATGGAGGGAAGTAACAAGTGGAGTCCCTCAAGGCTCGGTGTTGGCGCCAGTAATGTTCCTGATTTACATAAATAAATGATATGGTAGATGGAGTGAACAGTTATGCAAGTCTGTTTGCTGATGATGTAAAGATCTTGAGGAAGGTAGAGGTTAAGGAGGATTGTAAAATACTGCAGGAGGATCTGGATACGATACACAATTGGAGCCAGACGTGGGAAATGAAATTTAATGTCAAGAAATGTAAAATATTGGAAATGGGTAAAAGTACCAGGAGACCATCATTGAATTATTTGATGGGTAATGAACCAATCACAAAAGCCAGAGAAGAGAAAGATTTGGGAGTGCTGGTCCAAGACAGTTTGTCACCAGAAAAACACATTAACAAGACAGTTAGAGAGACGTATAAACTCCTGACTAATATGAGAGTAGCTTTTCATTATATGGATGAGGAGATGATGAAAAAATTGATAGTGGCCAGGATTCGCCCCAGGTCAGAATATGCAGCAGTAGTGTGATGCCCACACAAAAAGAAAGATATAAACAAGATTGAGAGAATACAAAGAACAGCAACCAAGATGGTCTCCAGTCTGGCAGACCTGTCATACAGAGACAGGCTGGAAAAGATGGATTTGCCTGAGGAAAGGAGAAAGAGGGGAGACATGATTGCAGTGTTCAGGACCATGATAGGAGTAGATAAAATTGACCGGGAAGATCTGTTTGTAAGGGATAAGAGAGTAACAAGAGGACACGGAAGGAAACTGAAGAAGTCAAGCTGCTTGAAGGATATCAAGAAATATAGTTTTCCTTATAGATGTACAGACCTGTGGAATAGCCTGGACAAAGACATCGTCCAGTCTAAAAACTTTAACGAGTTTAAAGCTAAATTTGACTTATTGACAAACAGCGCCGGGAATCCACGAGCATAGCACATTTCCTGTATATCACAATTAGGTATATTAGGTAAATACATAAGTATTTGGAATGACTTAGACGAAGAGGTGGTGCAAGTGAAAAACATTATGTGTGTAAAAGTATACAAGATAAAATGTGGATATGGAGACAGGACAACACGAGCATTGCTCAATTCCTGTATACTACAAATAGGTAAATACACACACACACACACACACACACTTATTGTACTGGGTGTGAGGGAGGAGGAATGAGTCAACTGTATATACTCCCTGATGACTCAGCTGACTCCCTGGCTTGCTGACTCTTTGAAGATTCTCTGTTGACCTCCTGCTGACTCTGCTGACTCTCTTGACTTCCTCCTGCTCTCCCTGATGACTCTTGCCTTCCTGCTGACTTCTGACCCAATGATGGCAGCAACATCAGGACTCCCTCAGGTACAACCAGCCAAGTCCAGTCACATCCATCTGTAAAGGCAAAATAACATTAGGCAAATCTTACCTCAGCTGTTTAACACCATTCCAGGCCCATGACGCAGCGGCACATCATTTATTTTGTTATTTTCCATCCAAGAACTGAAATGTTTATGGTATATACCTTATTTCATATATTTTGATGTTGTATTAGGATATTTTAGATAAACACAAATCTTGGCTGTGTCATTATACATCATATATTTTTTACGCATACTGTAACTTTTTGGGGGGTCAAACATCATCACCAAGACCTGAAAACTTTATGGGAAGTGTGAAATTAGTTGTATTTTGTCACTATCATAAAATATTGCATAAATAATTTCTTTTGATGTGTAAATACATATCGTATTTTATGTATGCATTTGCAATATTTTTTTTCCAACATGCATGTTTCCTGGTCATTTATGGTCAACACTTGATGAAATTTTCATATTACTGTATATGCAAAATACATTGTATGATACTACCACAACAAAAAAAGTAAATGTATATGTGGTATGTATAAATATATATATATGGAGCAGGGTGCTATATTACGTCAAAGCAAAAGTGTATACGGTACACATTTTGTGCAGTGCAGGAGCGATAAATGAGCAGAGCCACAAATGCCAAACAGGTTCATGTCATTGGCAAGTCAGCCCTGGCCCAGCACAGTGTTACTTGAGATACATCACGGCTGGCCCAGCACAGTGTTACTTGAGATACATCACAGCTGGCCCAGCACAGTGTTACTTGAGATACATCACAGCTGGCCCAGCACAGTGTTACTTGAGATACATCACAGCTGGCCCAGCACAGTGTTACTTGAGATACATCACAGCTGGCCCAGCACAGTGTTACTTGAGATACATCACAGCTGGCCCAGCACAGTGTTACTTGAGATACATCACAGCTGGCCCAGCACAGTGTTACTTGAGATACATCACAGCTGGCCCAGCACAGTGTTACTTGAGATACATCACAGCTGGCCCAGCACAGTGTTACTTGAGATACATCACAGTTTATGGCTTAACTGACAAGCATACCACACTGTGGGGGAACTGACTTACACTACACCCTAACCTGGCACAAAACTACCAGCTCTGGCCAAAACTACCATCTCTCTAGCCAAAACTACCATCTCTGGCCAAAACTACCATCTCTGGCCAAAACTACCATCTCCCTGGCCAAAACTACCATCTCTCTGGCCAAAACTACCATCTCTGGCCAAAACTACCCTCTCCCTGGCCAAAACTACCATTTCTCTGGCCAAAACTACCATTTCTCTGGCCAAAACTACCATCTCTCTGGCCAAAACTACCATCTCTCTGGCCAAAACTACCATCTCTCTGGCTAAAACTACCATCTCTCTGGCTAAAACTACCATCTCTGGCCAAAACTACCATTTCTCTGGCCAAAACTACCATTTCTCTGGCCAAAACTACCATTTCTCTGGCCAAAACTACCATCTCTCTGGCCAAAACTACCATCTCTCCAATTAAAATTCTGAGTTGTAAAAAACAGAGTAATACAAGGATACAATGCTAGTCACAAATAAGTGCTACGGAAAGGATATAGAGCACCAGTACTGTCTTTTTTTTGCCTCTCAACAAAGGGAAATAAACTGCATAAGAACTAAAATCTTTGCCAAGTTCAGCTGAAAGAACTATACCTGATGTCTCTGCTGACTCCCTGCTTATTTCCTGCTGACTCCTAGCTGATTTTCTGCTGACTCCTTGCTGATTTCCTGCTGACTCCTTACTGATTTTCTGCTGACTCCATCTGGTTTCCTGCTGACTCCAAGCTGACCTTCTGCTAACTCCTTGCTGATTTCCTGCTGACTCCTTGCTGATTTCCTGCTGACTCCTTGCTGATTTTCTGCTGACTCCTTGCTGATTTCCTGCTGACTCCTTGCTGATTTTCTGCTGGCTCCAAGCTGACCTTCTGCTGACTTTGAGCTGATTTCCTGCTGACTCTCTGCTGCATTTTGCTGATAGGAGGACTGGGGTAATAGCCAGCAGGTCAGGGCTGGGATGCACAAAACTCCGTCGGATGGCAGCCTTAAGGCTGGCCTTATATGAAATATTAAAGGCAGCCCTACGGCTGCCTCTAAGGCCCATGCACGACGACTCTTTGCTTTGTCTTAGGGCTGACTTAAGTTTCGTGCATTGGTCTTAGCTAAGGCTGGTCTTAACTGTAGGGAATGTTTTTGGGGAAATCTAGTGCGTCAGCTGCGACCCTGCCGACCAATCAGACGGCAGAACACAAACACTGGGCCAATCACAGACCTTCATGAATCAGCTGGGGGTGAGAGGCGAGAGGAGTGTTTATGTTACCATCATAGTGGGAAACCAGTCACTGTATAGAACGCCTAGGTAAACTTCAAGCCAAGGTGTAAGATAAAATCATCTGTACACATTTCCTTGGTATTCTGTAGATTACCGTGTTTATTTTAGGCAACGTGAGAAACGACCAAACTGCAGCAAACAGACAAACTGTGAACTCAGTCATTTGAGTGCGTTAGGTTAATTTAGGCTGCGGTTAGTTTTAGGCTGGGATGGTCTGGGCTACGTTTAAGTTCGATTACGGTAGGTTAGGTTAGGTTAATTTAGGTAAGTGCTTATCATAACGTTCTTCTAAATTAACCTAACCTAATCTAACCTACATTATCCCAGCCTAACCCCTTGTTGTTTATTACATTATACTTTGCCATAAAAATATTAGATATTCTACAGAATACCTATGCATTCTATTAAAGTCCAGGTTAGGTCAAATATATAAAGTCAGAATGAAATAAACTTATTTCATACTTTGCCAAAAAATGTTGTTCATTCAATACAATTCCTAGGCGTTCTATACAATACCTTATTTCACACAATGCCGGTAACAAAAACACAACAGTCAAGGATAAGCAAGTGAAGTGCCGGTAATTAATTGAAAATGATGGGTGCAATGACAAGACGTCCCAATATTAGTGATGAAGAGCAATACACCCACACAACCTTTAAAACATTAGTAAGATGAGAGGGTTTAGGAGTAAAGAAATAAAATAGCAATATGAATGGGAACTTATTATGTTTGCCTTGTTTTACCTAACCATTGTCTAATTTTAAACAAAGTAATCAGCAACCACAATTACCTGGCATAAAAATGTCACCATAGACACCTTGGTTCAGATCTCTGGTGGTTAGAATTAGCCCAGATATTGGCAGCGTGAGTGCTGCCAGGATATCTGTAATTACAGCTCATTATCATTTTCTTGCTGTCACAAACAACTTGCACAGCCAGTGAATTAAACCGTTTGCGGCTGACAAATACATGTTCTTTGTGATCTGGGGCCTTAATTGGTATTAGGGTTCAATCCATTGCTCCAAGCACTTTAGCAAGTTAGGAATAATGATGAATTATCACCAATCCATAATATGGCTGCAAGGCATAGTAGAGGGAAAATAAAGACCATAAGAAACACACAAACATCAAGAAAAGGGGGTAGAATGGAAGACAGAAGAGGACAGTAAGGAAAGAAAGACTGGAGACAAAAAGGCCCCTTTAGTTGCCCCTTATAAGCAGGGATACTGGGGATGTATTCTTCCCCTCCCTTCCTGTGGGAACCCAAATACTTCAGGAAATTTATTTATTCTGTGGAAACCCTCGTCTCTGTCCTTCTCAGCAAACCACTGGGCATCTTAATTTTTCTGTCATTTTCTGTATAAAGTATCTGTCACACATGATATCACTTTGCATACACTTGACTCATGAATACCACCCTCCAACAACACTGAAAATTCCCACTAGCGTAAAACCTCTGGGTTGCCAAAAATTGTTGTGTAGGCAAGAATGGCATGGCAGTGTAACGTGACACTCCCAATATGAGGCTCAAGTTCCGTTAAACGAAGGAATTCGCTCCTGGGGAGGCGATATTGTCTCAATACATGTTCATCATTTATGTTACAGGGGTTCAGTGGCTCCAAGAAACCTCCATTCCCTTCGCAAAGCACGATCTAGTTCACAGGCAACCATCAACTCCATGCCGAGGCAAACAATAACAAGTTGGGTCCGGTTTGTGCTACCGAGAATATCAAATCGGAGTTACTTTATTTACGGGTCTCCATACAGTAAGGCTGCTCCGACCCAGCCTCAGCGGTTGAGGCGGCCTTACCGAGGCTTACCCTCCTGTTGGTGCTTCGTGCATGGGCCTTAGGGACCCACGGCATTAAACTACCCGACTTAAGGCCGTGTGTAGCCTTAAGGCCGTTTGTGCATCTGGGCACAGGTCAGCACCATCTGTGCAGGTAAAATAAAGCTATTAATTATCTACCGTATCTATTTATTGCCCGACGCTTAATCCTGTAAGGGGTGGCCACAAACAAATCGCCTCCATGTCGCTCTGTCCCCCACCACGTCACTGCCCAGCTGCCATCTCACATCCCCCTCCCTCATATACCTCTCCACTCCATCCCTCCATCTCCCCCTCGGCCTCCCCCTCCCTCTCCCTCTCTCCACCTCACTGACATACACTCTCCTTATTGGTCTCTCATTCTCCATCTTTTCTCCATCTGGAAAAAACAAATAACACACAAAGATTCTAAAATACATTCAGAAAAAAATTTCTTGAAGGCATTGGAAGAAAAAAAAGGAAAACATTGCAAAGAAGAAAACACTGAAAAAAAAAAAAAATTACTGCAAGAAAGGAAATACTGCAAAAAAAAGAAAGGACTGCAAAAAAGGAAAAACTGCAAATAAAAAATGAAATACTGCAAAAAATGAAATACTGCAAAAAAGGAAACACTGCAAAAAAAAAAAAAAAGGAAATACTGCAAAAAAGGAAACTGCAAAAAAAAAAAAAAGGAAATACTGCAAAAAAAAAAAAAAAAAAAAAAGGAAATACTGCAAAAAAAAAAAAAAAGAAATACTGCAAAAAAAAAAGGATATACTGCAAAAAAGGAAACACTGCAAAAAAGGAAACACTGCAAAAAAGGAAACACTGCAAAAAAGGAAACACTGCAAAAAAGGAAACACTGCAAAAAAGGATATACTGCAAAAAAGGAAACACTGCAAAAAAGGAAACACTGCAAAAAAGGATATACTGCAAAAAAGGAAACACTGCAAAAAAGGATATACTGCAAAAAAGGAAACACTGCAAAAAAGGATATACTGCAAAAAAGGAAACACTGCAAAAAAGGAAACACTGCAAAAAAGGAAACACTGCAAAAAAGGATATACTGCAAAAAAGGAAACACTGCAAAAAAGGATATACTGCAAAAAAGGAAACACTGCAAAAAAGGATATACTGCAAAAAAGGAAACACTGCAAAAAAGGAAATACTGCAAAAAAAGGAAACACTGCAAAAAAGGAAATACTGCAAAAAAAGGAAACACTGCAAAAAAGGAAATACTGCAAAAAAGGAAATACTGCAAAAAAAGGAAACACTGCAAAAAAGGATATACTGCAAAAAAGGAAACACTGCAAAAAAGGAAACACTGCAAAAAAGGATATACTGCAAAAAAGGAAACACTGCAAAAAAGGATATACTGCAAAAAAGGAAACACTGCAAAAAAGGATATACTGCAAAAAAGGAAACACTGCAAAAAAGGAAACACTGCAAAAAAGGAAACACTGCAAAAAAGGATATACTGCAAAAAAGGAAACACTGCAAAAAAGGATATACTGCAAAAAAGGAAACACTGCAAAAAAGGAAATACTGCAAAAAAGGAAATACTGCAAAAAAGGAAATACTGCAAAAAAAGGAAATACTGCAAAAAAGGAAATACTGCAAAAAAGGAAATACTGCAAAAAAGGAAATACTGCAAAAAAAGGAAATACTGCAAAAAAAGGAAATACTGCAAAAAAAGGAAATACAGTAATCACTCTAATATCCGGACACCCAATAACCGAACATCCCCACTACCCGCACCTTATCATCCTGGGATCCAACATTCCCAAAATGGTCCAAAAACCCCCCCCCAAAAAATAAAAAAATAAAAAATTTTTTTGCCGTCCGTAATTTGAACTTGCCGCGCACGCCGCGGGAGAGCATTGTTTTGGTTCGTCATTCCTCTGACGTCCGATAGAGCACCGCTGCATCCTCCCCACTTCCCGCCTGTCTTTCACTGCGACTGGACCTACGCTCTTCGCAATGGCTGCCCACGTGCTCGCTTTTGTGGTGGTGCCATACTTGCTGTAAGGCCTCCTGCTGCTCTCTGCCCTCCTCTTAGTGTGTGTGATGATGGCCCCGCCACCTGAGAAAAGGAAGAGAGTGGTGTTGACTCTGGGAAAGAAGAGGGAGATATTGGAGAAAGTTGATGTGGGTTGGTCTTCTTCACGCATTCTCCGCGAGTATAACTTGGCCCGGTCGACTTTGTTCGATATCAAACGTTCCCGAGACAAACTCATGCAGTACACGGCTGACTTCTCGTCGAGAAGCAAACGCAACGTGTTATGTTTATCCCCAAGTTTGCAGAAATTGACTGATCCACGTTGATTTGGTACCGACAGCAACGTGCAGCTGGTGTGATGGTACGTGGAACAGAGCTGAAGGCTGCTGCTGAGAAGTTCGCCAGGCTTCACGACGTCCTAGACTTCAAGGCATCCGAGAGTTGGCTCTTCACATTCAAGTTGCGACATGGCCTTACCAACCGTAAAGCACATGGCGAAGCATTGGACGCTAACGAGGATGGAGTTGACGAGTTTCGGCACAAGGTGAAAGGCTTGATCAACAGGGAGGGCTTAACTCTCGGTCAAGTCTACAACGCTGACGAAACTGGCCTATTCTATCGCTCGCTGCCAACGAACACTCTAGCCGAGGAGACGGAGAAGCGTGTACCTGGCCGCAAGCTTTCCAAGGAACGGATATCTGCTTTGTGTTGTGCCAGTGCTAATGGCATGCACCGGCTTAAGCCCGTTGTTGTTGGCCGTGCAAAGCAGCCTCGGTGCCTTCGTGGGGTGATGGATGTCCTTCCTGTCGTCTGGTACCATTCTTTGAAGGCATGGTTCACAGCTGTGATCTTCAAAGACTGGTTTCACCGTCACTTCATCAAGGAGGTCATCCAGTACCAGACGAAGACACTGGGAATCCCGCGACCAGGTAAAGGCTCTCCTTCTCCTCGACAATGCACCTGCCCACCCGTGCGACAAGGACTTGGTGGCTGAGAATGGCTGGATTAGGTGCATGTTTCTGCCACCTAATATGACTGCTCTCATTCAACCCATGGACCAAGGAGTGATCGTGGCAACAAAGCGCCTGTACCGTCGGAAGTTCCTGGACGAGGTGATGGTTGTTCTCGAGGACGAGGACGAGCGCAGGGAAGGACGTGACACTCGAGGCAAGCGGACTTTGGAAAACCTTCGCCGCTACAACATCAAGTCTGCGCTGTACAACTGGGCTAGTGCATGGAAGGAAGTCCCTGTGAAGACTTTTGAAAATGGTTGGTCTCGTCTGCTTCTCGGAACAGATGTGGAGTACGATTTTCTGGGCTTTGACGTGGATGACTTCCATGCACGGCTACGTACGCACGGTGACGTTGTTGATGTGGACGATGTTCGTGAGTGGTTGGATGACGACGAGGGCGATCCTGGGTATCAGACGTTGTCTGATATCGAGATCGCGTCTTCGGTTCTGGCGTCAGTCCCAAACTTGAAGATTCCGACACTGAAGGCGACGATGATGCGGACTCCTCTCAGCAGGACACTACTCCAGCCATCCCCAAGCTGAGCGCACTCAGGGAACATCTAGAGTTTGTCCTAGACTACCTGGAACACCCGGACTGCGACAGGGAGATGGGGCCCTTGGGACTCGTGGAGGAAGTGCGTGCTTTCAGGCAGCGCATCATCAATCGCCAGAATCGTCGGTCCTTGCGTCAATCAACGATTGACAGTTTTTTCAGGCCCGTGACCCCCGCTGTGCCCAGCCCTGGCTCCACTCCGTTGCCTCCCCAAGACAGGCCCTCATGCTCCGAGCCACAGCCCAGCACATCAGCCGCGGTGGAGTCACCGCTCGACGTGAGTTTGCGTCTGTCTTCAGAGTCGTCTGCAGTGGGTACGCCATCACCACGACCCAGCGACGCACCCCTAGGTCACCTGCCAGTGATACTCTCGGACTCTGACAGTGATTAAACAGCAAGAACTTCTCCACTAGACCACACGGGAATTTTAAGTGTTGTGCAGTGAAAAAAACGGTGTGTTGTGTTAAGGTTTTCGAAATGAGAGAAAAGACTCAGTGGAAACAAAATTTAACGTAACTAACCTTCTTTGTTTTGGCTTTGGAAAATAAAAAAAACTTGGGAAAAGTTAATGTGCAACACTAAATTAAACTGGAACATTATTTGGACAAAAGTGAACACTGTGAAGAGAACGGACTTCTGTGTGTTATTGACTAAGTTCAGTGCAAGACTTCAGGAAGAGTGTACTGCAAGTGCTTCAGGAAATCGTTCTTACTGTCAGAGTCCGAGAGGAGGCGGTTATTCATCGAGGTGGCTAGGGACTTGCTGTAAGTAGCCAGAATGTCTCATACTGTACTTTTTTCCATACTATACTTACCTCATGCATGTGCAGTAGGAATGTGTTTTTCTGAGTTAGGCTAGGTTAGGGTCCGTAAGTACCAGAATGTTTATTAATGTACGAACATACTTCTAAACCCTCATTTTATGGTTCTTTTGCATTTATTTCAGTCATTTATGTGCCTTATTGGTGTGATTTGGGTCTTAAATAAGTGCTATGCATGTCCAGAGGGAGTTGTATAGGTGTTTCTCTGAGTTAGGGTCCATAAGTACAAGTCCATAAGCTGGGGCCCAATATCCGGACCTGCCTATGGCTCTATTACATCGGATATTGGAGTGATTACTGTATATATATATATATATATATATATATATATATATATATATTGTTACATAGCCTATGATTTCATCATCCTTTGTGTAATTTTAACGCACAGTATGCTGCATGTTTGATCACGAGCGTGTTCTGCCTCAGTCCCCCCCTTCTACCGTTATAGTAGAGTAAGTCGTTCTCTCTGTTATTCAGAGCGGGATTTTCAGCTCTTTGTCCCCATGGCTTCATTTGCGCGTCCTTCTTACAAGTTGTATCAAGCTCTCCTGGCCCCTATATAATGAGCTCAGTCTCTGCATCATTGCCACTTAGATCTGCTCCTCATTTTGTTCACATCTCTGTCCTCCCTTGTACAGATATTATTATTGTGAGTGCTCAAGAAATCTCCAAACATCTAGCAGCTGTGTGTAATTTGAGTATACCTGTTGTATTTTGTCTTGTACTATGTAGCATAAGGTTAATTCTTAGGCCTAGTGAGGTTTTTGATTGATGTTGGGTTTTATGTCAGTCATTTTTGATAATAGTTTGTATCTGTAATAATCTATCTGGCATTCACTGAGTATTATCTGGTATCTCATTTTATCAGGGCTGACTTAAATAAATTTACTCTTGCTAATTTCGTGTTAATAGAGGCTATTGCAGTTAACCATATATTTAACCTGTTTATTTGCCATTACATTATCCTTATGAGTTCTGAATGTTTTGTTGTTAGTTTGAGCATTAAACTTTAACTTGTAATTTTACCTAACTCTTTTGTTTGAACCTGGAACTTTACGGGACAGTAGTGATTTTTAGTATTCTCACTTAAAGTGTACATTATCTTTCTCTGTTCCGTAACATAAATTTGGCGACCTCTTATCAGGATATTCAGGATATTATCATAAGGATATTGCTTGATATTTTGTGACTGTTACTTATTAATTATGTCTACTATTACTACACTTGATGAGGCCAAAGATTTTTGGTCAAATGTGCAAACAGTGTGTGATGTAGAAAACAGAACAAAGAATGAACTTAAGCTTGTTGCTCAACAATTGGGAATTGCTGTTCGCTCTCATCATTCTAAAGATCAAATTGTTGACATGATTAATGAAAGCTTGTTTAATGTAACTCCTCCAAATGAGCAAATGCAGATTGAATTAGCTAAGTTACAGCTAGCCCTGCAGGAGGCTAAGGCTAAGGAGGCGGAGGCTCGTGTTAATGAGGCAAATGCTCGTATTCAAGAGGCACAGGTACAGGCTCAGGCACAAATTGAACTTGCCAGGATTCAGGCAGACCATGAGTATCGCATGAAACAAGGTGGAACTGGATCATCTAGCTCTGATGATTTTGATGTGGCTAAAAATGTTAAACTTGTCCCTCGCTAAGGAGGCGGAGGCTCGTGTTAATGAGGCAAATGCTCGTATTCAAGAGGCACAGGTACAGGCTCAGGCACAAACTGAACTTGCCAGGATTCAGGCAGACCATGAGTATCGCATGAAACAAGGTGGAACTGGATCATCTAGCTCTGATGATTTTGATGTGGCTAAAAATGTTAAACTTGTCCCTCCTTTTAATGAATCTGATTTAACAAAGTATTTTCAGTTGTTTGAGAGGGTAGCTACAGGTTTTAGTTGGCCCAAGGAGTATTGGCCAGTACTCCTTCAAACTGTTCTCACTGGTAAAGCTCAAGTCACTTATGCATCTTTGCCTCAGGATCAATCTGATAATTATGATGTAGTTAAGAGCTTGATTCTTAAGGCCTATGAGCTTGTTCCTGAAGCCTATAGAGTAAAATTTAGGACAACTTACAAGCAAGATAAGCAATCCTATGTTGAGTATGCAAAAATCAAAGAAGATCTGTTAGAGCAGTGGTTAAATTCTAAGAATGTGGATTCTGATTTTGGTAAATTTAAGCAGATGATTTTGCTGGAGGATTTCAAAAGGTGTATTTATAAAGATGTAAGCCTATATCTTCATGAGAAAAGAATAGATAATTTGTCTGATGCTGCAGTTTTAGCTGATGAATATGTTCTCACTCACAAGAGATATTCTAAAGAAAAAGGGAAAGCTGAGAGTAAGTACGTTGCCTCTACTCAGAGTACAGGTAACAGGAAAGAGAATAAAGATGATGTTTCTCAGGAAGTAAATAACAGCTCCAACTCTAGATTTCAGAAAAGTAAATGTACTTATTGTAGTAAGCTTGGTCATACTACGGAGAAATGTTTCAGGAGACAGCGTGATGTGAACAAAAAGGAGTCTTTAAATATTCAGTCAATTGGTCTAGTGTCCACTCTTGAGAGTTCCCAGAATTCTTTAACTGAGTTAACTGAACCTGCTTTGAGGGGTAACTTAAATTCTCATGATGGAGCTCCTCTTTTGAGCAGTAACGTGGGTGACACTCTCAAGAGTTCATGTGCTAATTTCCTGTCTGATGGTTTTGTCAGTCCTCTGGACAGTAATGACAGGAAATCAGTTAAAATATATCGTGACACAGGTGCTTGCCAATCCCTTATGCTGACCAGTGTTCTAGGCTCTAATGTTAATTCCTCTGATCAAACTGTAATCTTACACAAGGTGTAGGGAATAATTACTTCTCTGTCCCTCTGTGCAGAGTGAATTTAGAGTCTGGTTTTGTTAATGGTTCCGTTATGGTTGGGTTGGTTGAGACACTCCCAATGTCAGGTGTAACTTTCTTACTTGGAAATGATATTGGTGGAAGTCAAGTGTGTCCAGCTCCTCAGTTGTCTAGTGAGCCAGTGGCTGCGGCCCAGGATTGTGGTGTCCCTGATGTGTTCCCTGCATGTGCTGTCACTAGGGCTAAGTCTAAAGTTACTGGTGATTTAGAGGATAATGATGATGATGATGTTATCCTAGCTGACACTTTTCTTGCTAATTTGGACCACTCACCAGATGAGGCAGTACCCCATAGTGTTGATAATTTGTCTCGTCAAGAGTTGGTTGAGTTGCAGGTTGCTGACCCTGAGCTGAAAGGTCTAGCTAACTCTGCTTACAGTGAAGAAGAGTCAGCCGGTGCTTCTACTTGTTATTATATAAAGTCAGCAGTACTTATGAGGAAGTGGAGACCCCCAACAGCATCAGCCGACTGTGAGTGGGAAGTTGTACATCAAGTTGTCATCCCTCGTGTTTGTAGGCAGGATATCATTAGAGTGGCTCATGATTCCAGTTTGGCAGGACACTTTGGAGTGAGGAAGACTGTGGCACGCATTTTGAAACACTTCTACTGGCCAGGTATCTTCAGGGATGTTTTCTGGTATTGTAAGTCTTGTCACACCTGTCAAGTTGTGGGGAAGTGTAATCAGACCGAAAAGGTTGCACCTCTATTTCCCATTCCTCCTTTTGAGGCGCCATTCACCCGTGTGTTGGTGGATATTGTGGGCCCTCTTCCTAAGACTTCTTCAGGATTTTCTTATGTGTTGACCATGATTGATATGGCTACTCGTTATCCTGAAGCCATTCCACTTAGAAACATCTCAGCAAAGAACGTGGTTAAGGAAATGCTAGGGTTCTTCACAAAGTTTGGTCTGCCCAAGGAGGTACAGTCAGACCGGGGAAGTAATTTCATGTCAAACGTTTTCAAGCAGTCTCTGAAAGAGTTGGGCATCACCCAGATCACGTCTTCAGCTTACCATCCCCAGACCCAAGGAGCGTTGGAGAGATATCATCAAACACTCAAATCGATGCTCAAGAAATACTGTTTGGAACATCAGAAAGACTGGGATAAAGGTCTTCCATTCGTTGTGTTTGCCACAAGAGAATCTCCAAATGAATCACTGGGTTTCTCACCTTTTGAACTACTGTTTGGCCATGAAGTAAGAGGACCCCTTAAGTTACTCAAGGAATGCTGGCTGTCGGAGGAAGATGACGTCAACCTGCTGGAGTATGTGATGAAGTTCAAAGAACGGCTGTCCACTGCTTTACAGCTGGCGAGAGAGAATTTAGGAGCTGCTCAGGAGAAGATGAAGACTTGGTATGATATGAAGTCCAGGTTACGCCACTTTCAGCCAGGAGATCAGGTTTTGATTCTGCTACCAGTTCATGGGCAACCTCTTCAAGCCAAGTTTAGTGGCCCTTATTTCGTGGAGAAGAAACTCAGTGATGTCAACTATGTCATCGCCACACCAGATCGTAGAAAGAACAAGCAACTATGTCACATCAACATGCTAAAGTTATATCACAGGCGGGACGAAAATAATCCAGTCTGCACTGTAGCTGTTCCACCCGAGTCTACAAGTGAAGTTCTCCCATGCAGTATGAGCCTGAGTGATAGTTTGGGGAAGAATCCTGATATCATGAATGATCTCCAGACTAAGCTTTCTCATCTACCTCCCAAGGAAAGGCAGGAGTTTTCGGCATTACTGCAGGAGTACCCGCAAGTGTTCCGTGCTACTCCAGGAAGAACCACTGTGTTGATGCATGATGTCGATGTTGGAGACGCAAAGCCAATTAAATTGCCTCCTTACCATGTGAACCCAGTGAAAGTTCCTCTCATCCAGAAGGAGCTTGGCTACCTGTTGGACCACAAGATGATTGAGCCCTGTCAGAGCGAGTGGAGTTCTCCTGTCACTCTGGTCCCTAAGCCAGGTGGGTCACAGCGGCTTTGCATCGACTACAGACGTGTTAATCAGATAACCAAAACAGACACTTACCCTCTCCCTCGTGTGGAAGATTGCATAGACAAGATCGGAAAGGCTAGGTACATAAGTAAGTTTGATTTGTTAAAGGGATACTGGCAAGTACCTATGACTGAACGTGCTAGGGAGATCTCATGTTTTGTAACATTAGGAAAGGCTTTTGCATGTTCTGTAATGCCATATACAGATTGTTTTAGAGTAATAAGAAATTTCCTTTGTAAATTTCTTTTTTCTTTGTGGGGAGGTGTTACATAGCCTATGATTTCATCATCCTTTGTGTAATTTTAACGCACAGTATGCTGCATGCTTGATCACGAGCGTGTTCTGCCTCAGTCCCCCCCTTCTACCGTTATAGTAGAGTAAGTCGTTCTCTTCGTTATTCAGAGCGGGATTTTCAGCTCTTTGTCCCCATGGCTTCATTTGCGCGTCCTTCTTACAAGTTGTATCAAGCTCTGCTGGCCCCTATATAATGAGCTCAGTCTCTGCATCATTGCCACTTAGATCTGCTCCTCATTTTGTTCACATCTCTGTCCTCCCTTGTACAGATATTATTATTGTGAGTGCTCAAGAAATCTCCAAACATCTAGCAGCTGTGTGTAATTTGAGTATACCTGTTGTATTTTGTCTTGTACTATGTAGCATAAGGTTAATTCTTAGGCCTAGTGAGGTTTTTGATTGATGTTGGGTTTTATGTCAGTCATTTTTGATAATAGTTTGTATCTGTAATAATTTATCTGGCATTCACTGAGTATTATCTGGTATCTCATTTTATCAGGGCTGACTTAGATAAATTTACTCTTGCTAATTTCGTGTTAATAGAGGCTATTGCAGTTAACCATATATTTAACCTGTTTATTTGCCATTACATTATCCTTATGAGTTCTGAATGTTTTGTTGTTAGTTTGAGCATTAAACTTTAACTTGTAATTTTACCTAACTCTTTTGTTTGAACCTGGAACTTTACGGGACAGTAGTGATTTTTAGTATTCTCACTTAAAGTGTACATTATCTTTCTCTGTTCCGTAACAATATATATATATATATATATATATATATATATACTGGTATATGAAGAATGGGTGCTACATTACATCAAGGCAATATATATATATATATATATATATATATATATATATATATATATATATATATATATATATATACTGGTATATGAAGAATGGGTGCTACATTACATCAAGGCAAAAGTGTATAGGCTACACATTTTGTGCAATGTGTCAGCAGTAAATGCATGCAGCCACAAAGGCAAAACAGCTTCATTTCTTTGGCAAGTCACTCCTGGCCTGGGAATAGGGTAGAAATGTTAGGCCTGGCTGGCCCGGGAAAGTGTTATGGTAATTGAGAAAAATTACAGTTTATGGATTAACTGACAAGTATACCAGACCTTGAGATGATTTTGCTGGAGGATTTCAAAAGGTGTATTTATAAAGATGTAAGCCTATATCTTGATGAGAAAAGAATAGATAATTTGTCTGATGCTGCAGTTTTAGCTGATGAATATGTTCTCACTCACAAGAGATATTCTAAAGAAAAAGGGAAAGCTGAGAGTAAGTACGTTGCCTCTACTCAGAGTACAGGTAACAGGAAAGAGAATAAAGATGATGTTTCTCAGGAAGTAAATAACAGCTCCAACTCTAGATTTCAGAAAAGTAAATGTACTTATTGTAGTAAGCTTGGTCATACTACGGAGAAATGTTTCAGAAGACAGCGTGATGTGAACAAAAAGGAGTCTTTAAATATTCAGTCAATTGGTCTAGTGTCCACTCTTGAGAGTTCCCAGAATTCTTTAACTGAGTTAACTGAACCTGCTTTGAGGGGTAACTTAAATTCTCATGATGGAGCTCCTCTTTTGAGCAGTAACGTGGGTGACACTCTCAAGAGTTCATGTGCTAATTTCCTGTCTGATGGTTTTGTCAGTCCTCTGGACAGTAATGACAGGAAATCAGTTAAAATATATCGTGACACAGGTGCTTGCCAATCCCTTATGCTGACCAGTGTTCTAGGCTCTAATGTTAATTCCTCTGATCAAACTGTAATCTTACACAAGGTGTAGGGAATAATTACTTCTCTGTCCCTCTGTGCAGAGTGAATTTAGAGTCTGGTTTTGTTAATGGTTCCGTTATGGTTGGGTTGGTTGAGACACTCCCAATGTCAGGTGTAACTTTCTTACTTGGAAATGATATTGGTGGAAGTCAAGTGTGTCCAGCTCCTCAGTTGTCTAGTGAGCCAGTGGCTGCGGCCCAGGATTGTGGTGTCCCTGATGTGTTCCCTGCATGTGCTGTCACTAGGGCTAAGTCTAAAGTTACTGGTGATTTAGAGGATAATGATGATGATGATGTTATCCTAGCTGACACTTTTCTTGCTAATTTGGACCACTCACCAGATGAGGCAGTACCCCGTAGTGTTGATAATTTGTCTCTTCAAGAGTTGGTTGAGTTGCAGGTTGCTGACCCTGAGCTGAAAGGTCTAGCTAACTCTGCTTACAGTGAAGAAGAGTCAGCCGGTGCTTCTACTTGTTATTATATAAAGTCAGCAGTACTTATGAGGGAAGTGGAGACCCCAACAGCATCAGCCGACTGTGAGTGGGAAGTTGTACATCAAGTTGTCATCCCTCGTGTTTGTAGGCAGGATATCATTAGAGTGGCTCATGATTCCAGTTTGGCAGGACACCTTTGGAGTGAGGAAGACTGTGGCACGCATTTTGAAACACTTCTACTGGCCAGGTATCTTCAGGGATGTTTTCTGGTATTGTAAGTCTTGTCACACCTGTCAAGTTGTGGGGAAGTGTAATCAGACCGAAAAGGTTGCACCTCTATTTCCCATTCCTCCTTTTTGAGGCGCCATTCACCCGTGTGTTGGTGGATATTGTGGGCCCTCTTCCTAAGACTTCTTCAGGATTTTCTTATGTGTTGACCATGATTGATATGGCTACTCGTTATCCTGAAGCCATTCCACTTAGAAACATCTCAGCAAAGAACGTGGTTAAGGAAATGCTAGGGTTCTTCACAAAGTTTGGTCTGCCCAAGGAGGTACAGTCAGACCGGGGAAGTAATTTCATGTCAAACGTTTTCAAGCAGTCTCTGAAAGAGTTGGGCATCACCCAGATCACGTCTTCAGCTTACCATCCCCAGACCCAAGGAGCGTTGGAGAGATATCATCAAACACTCAAATCGATGCTCAAGAAATACTGTTTGGAACACCAGAAAGACTGGGATAAAGGTCTTCCATTCGTTGTGTTTGCCACAAGAGAATCTCCAAATGAATCACTGGGTTTCTCACCTTTTGAACTACTGTTTGGCCATGAAGTAAGAGGACCCCCTTAAGTTACTCAAGGAATGCTGGCTGTCGGAGGAAGATGACGTCAACCTGCTGGAGTATGTGATGAAGTTCAAAGAACGGCTGTCCACTGCTTTACAGCTGGCGAGAGAGAATTTAGGAGCTGCTCAGGAGAAGATGAAGACTTGGTATGATATGAAGTCCAGGTTACGCCACTTTCAGCCAGGAGATCAGGTTTTGATTCTGCTACCAGTTCATGGGCAACCTCTTCAAGCCAAGTTTAGTGGCCCTTATTTCGTGGAGAAGAAACTCAGTGATGTCAACTATGTCATCGCCACACCAGATCGTAGAAAAGAACAAGCAACTATGTCACATCAACATGCTAAAGTTATATCACAGGCAGGACGAAAATAATCCAGTCTGCACTGTAGCTGTTCCACCCGAGTCTACAAGTGAAGTTCTCCCATGCAGTATGAGCCTGAGTGATAGTTTGGGGAAGAATCCTGATATCATGAATGATCTCCAGACTAAGCTTTCTCATCTACCTCCCAAGGAAAGGCAGGAGTTTTCGGCATTACTGCAGGAGTACCCGCAAGTGTTCCGTGCTACTCCAGGAAGAACCACTGTGTTGATGCATGATGTCGATGTTGGAGACGCAAAGCCAATTAAATTGCCTCCTTACCATGTGAACCCAGTGAAAGTTCCTCTCATCCAGAAGGAGCTTGGCTACCTGTTGGACCACAAGATGATTGAGCCCTGTCAGAGCGAGTGGAGTTCTCCTGTCACTCTGGTCCCTAAGCCAGGTGGGTCACAGCGGCTTTGCATCGACTACAGACGTGTTAATCAGATAACCAAAACAGACACTTACCCTCTCCCTCGTGTGGAAGATTGCATAGACAAGATCGGAAAGGCTAGGTACATAAGTAAGTTTGATTTGTTAAAGGGATACTGGCAAGTACCTATGACTGAACGTGCTAGGGAGATCTCATGTTTTGTAACATTAGGAAAGACCTTTGCATGTTCTGTAATGCCATATACAGATTGTTTTAGAGTAATAAGAAATTTCCTTGGTAAATTTCTTTTTCTTTGTGGGGAGGTGTTACATAGCCTATGATTTCATCATCCTTTGTGTAATTTTAACGCACAGTATGCTGCATGCTTGATCACGAGCGTGTTCTGCCTCAGTCCCCCCCTTCTACCGTTATAGTAGAGTAAGTCGTTCTCTTCGTTATTCAGAGCGGGATTTTCAGCTCTTTGTCCCCATGGCTTCATTTGCGCGTCCTTCTTACAAGTTGTATCAAGCTCTGCTGGCCCCTATATAATGAGCTCAGTCTCTACATCATTGCCACTTAGATCTGCTCCTCATTTTGTTCACATCTCTGTCCTCCCTTGTACAGATATTATTATTGTGAGTGCTCAAGAAATCTCCAAACATCTAGCAGCTGTGTGTAATTTGAGTATACCTGTTGTATTTTGTCTTGTACTATGTAGCATAAGGTTAATTCTTAGGCCTAGTGAGGTTTTTGATTGATGTTGGGTTTTATGTCAGTCATTTTTGATAATAGTTTGTATCTGTAATAATTTATCTGGCATTCACTGAGTATTATCTGGTATCTCATTTTATCAGGGCTGACTTAGATAAATTTACTCTTGCTAATTTCGTGTTAATAGAGGCTATTGCAGTTAACCATATATTTAACCTGTTTATTTGCCATTACATTATCCTTATGAGTTCTGAATGTTTTGTTGTTAGTTTGAGCATTAAACTTTAACTTGTAATTTTACCTAACTCTTTTGTTTGAACCTGGAACTTTACGGGACAGTAGTGATTTTTAGTATTCTCACTTAAAGTGTACATTATCTTTCTCTGTTCCGTAACAATATATATATATATATATATATATATATATACTGGTATATGAAGAATGGGTGCTACATTACATCAAGGCAATATATATATATATATATATATAGATATATATATATATATACTGGTATATGAAGAATGGGTGCTACATTACATCAAGGCAAAAGTGTATAGGCTACACATTTTGTGCAATGTGTCAGCAGTAAATGCATGCAGCCACAAAGGCAAAACAGCTTCATTTCTTTGGCAAGTCACTCCTGGCCTGGGAATAGGGTAGAAATGTTAGGCCTGGCTGGCCCGGGAAAGTGTTATGGTAATTGAGAAAAATTACAGTTTATGGATTAACTGACAAGTATACCAGACCTTGAGGAAGTTAGGTACACTACACCCTTTACTATGACTTGGTACCGTAAACTGGAGTGAATTCGGACGATTTTTTCATTTTTTTGTGCCATGTAATCTAGTTTTTAATTCAGTCCAAGATCTTAAGTACTGTACGTTGAGCTGGTCCACTAGGGTATCAAATCATAGCAGAACAAAATTTAAAATGTTTCATATATAATTATAGCAAATATAGTAATGGGTGTCCGAATTTGTACTCAAACTTTGGTGAATTCGGACACACTGTATAAATTCGTACATAAATAGAAAATGAATGCATATGACTACCCTGGGTTCCCAGTTTAGTCTTGGCCGTATGTGGAGCCATTTCGGACGCTCTGGGGCTTTTAAAAAAATGTTCTTCACAGTACAAAAATAATGCCACTCCCTGACAAAATAAGCTAATGACTACAATGAGATATGAACACAACAGCAATTTTATTTCTTTCCATGGTTTAAATAAAACATATTAGAACACATGTAGATAAGATAAATCTAGCTACAAACCTTAGTACTGTATATGGAACAATATCTCTTGACTAATAATTTCGTTTTTGGAAGACTGATGGATTATAAGTTACAGGTGATATTTAACATGATTATTTGGATTTACCAGTTTTTTGCTTGCCTTTTTCACTACGATAAGGACCTTGATCACCACCAGTTCTTTTCTTAAATGTTCGAGTCATTGGGTGACCTTGTTTAAACAGGTAGTACCATAAAAGCTCAAGAGTATACCTGTAAATGATACATATGAACCCAATTACACACAGTATCCACATCTGGCAAATTATAAGCAATTGTACATTGTAAAAAGTGTTACTTTTTCGTTCATACTCCCCCTGTCCGAATTCACCCCATGTCCGAACTGACTCCAATTTGCATTAAAATTTTACAAATTTCATTAAATGCCCAGTTAAGAGATTAATTGAGAAGATAACGCCAATTACTTACTTTGCACTTTCACACTACGCATGAAAGTACATCCGGGCACCGAAGATTTTCCTGCACCTATTCATTAACATTTCTGCCAAAGAAAGTTTGCCAATGTTACAAATTTTATTCTTTTTACATATGGTTGCTTTTTAGTATATATTTGGTATGTGTCACGTGATATATTAAGTATCTTTATACACGAAAGTACAGTAAAGAATTACAAACAATTGGGAGCAAACAGATTTCTAATATGTTTTTTCATTAATTATTAATTAATTTAAACAACTTTTAATTGCAATAATATCCGAATTCGCCCCGAGTCCGAATTCACCCCAGTTTACGGTACACAACTACCATCACTCTGGCCAAAACTACCATCAATCTGGCCAAAACTACCATCCCTCTGGCCAAAACTACCATCCCTCTGGCCAAAACTACCATCCCTCTGGCCAAAACTACCATCTCTCTGGCCAACTCTACCTTCTCTCTGGCCAAAACTACCATCTCTCTGGCCAAAACTACCATCTCTCTGGCCAAAACTACCATCTCTCTGGCCAAAACTACCATCACTCTGGCCAAAACTACCATCCCTCTGGCCAAAACTACCATCCCTCTGGCCAAAACTACCATCTCTCTGGCCAAAACTACCATCCCTCTGGCCAAAACTACCATCACTCTGGCCAACTCTACCATCTCTCTGGCCAAAACTACCATCACTCTGGCCAAAACTACCATCTCTCTGGCCAAAACTACCATCACTCTGGCCAAAATTACAATCTCTCTGGCCAAAACTACCATCACTCTGGCCAAAACTACCATCTCTCTGGCCAAAACTACCATCCCTCTGGCCAAAATTACCATCTTTGGCCAAAACTACCATCTCTCTGGCCAAAACTACCATCCCTCTGGCCAAAATTACCATCTTTGGCCAAAACTACCATCACTCTGGCCAAAATTACCATCTTTGGCCAAAATTACCATCTCTCCAATTAAAATTCTGATTTGTAATAAACAGAGTAATGCAAGGATACAATGCTAATCACAAAGAAGTGCTACGGAAAGGATGTAGAGCACTAGTACAGTATTGCCTTTTTCTGTCACTGAGCTAAGGGAAATAAACTGCAAAGGAATTAAAATCTTTGCCAAGTTCAGATGAAAGAACTATACCTGATGTCTCTGCTGACTTCCTGCTGACTCCTTGCTGATTTCCTTTGACTTCTTGGCAATATCCTGTTGACTCCTTGCTGATTTCCTACTTACTCCTTGCTGACTCTCTGCTGCATTGTGATGGTAGGAAGGTTGGGGTAATAGCAGGCAGGTCAGTTCAGCACCATCTGTACAGGTAAAAATAAAGCCATTGGTGTCTATCTATCTATTGTCCGACCCTTAATCCTGTAAGGGGTGGCCACAAACAGATCGCCTCCATGTCGCCTTGTCCCCTGCAATTCACTGCCCTCCTCCTAGAGAAATTACCATCTCTTTTAATAATAATAATAATAATAATAATAATAATAATAATAATAACAATAATAATAAAAATCACTTATCTCTTGAGTGATTCAGATGCTTTATGAATGCATAAATGTGCTTTTTAGTATGAAGGTTGTCTGTCCATAAACACACAAAATATACTGTACGATCTCTTAATAATAATAATAATAATAATAATAAAAATCACTAATTTCTTGACTGATTCAGATGCTTTACAAATGCATAAATGTGCTTTTTAGTATGGAGGCTGTCTGTCCATAAACACACAAAATATACTGTACGATCTCTTAATAATAATAATAAGAATAATAATAATAATCACTAATCTCTTGACTGATTCAGATGCTTCACAAATGCATAAATGTGCTTTTATAATGGAGGCTGTCTGTCCCTAAACACACAAAATATGCATTAAATGACAGGCACCACCAGAGATGCCTGTGTCCCACCCTTACCAATGTTGTGATGACGTCACAGTTATGCATTATCCAAACCCAGTCACCCTCACAAGACTGGATACAGGCGGGTGCTGTTATATAACTGGTGTGTTAATGGACGACTGCTTTGATAATGGATATGATACTCATATAATGGATGGGGGGGGGGGATATGTACTGTGTAATGGCGTATGTGTACGAGACGGAGCAGTGTGACGTGGGAGCAGGGCAGTGTAATGGCGGGGGACCGGGTGACATGGAGGTGATTTGTTTGTGGCCACCCCTTACGGGATTAAGGTGCCCGGCAATAGACAGACATAAAACTTACGGGAAATATCAGGTTAGGTTAACTGATCCCGCCAGCATCACCGAACCTGGGTCTACGTTGCCCATTCTCCTATCACCAATTTCTTGTATTGCAGACAAACATGTAACAAAACCCACATGTACAGTACTCTATTGTACGGCATTTAAAACTACTTTATCATTCCAAATTGTGAAGTCTGGTATGACTGGATACTCTTACTGTATGGCATCTGAAACATTATGATACTCTTGTTTTTTTATCACTTTTCTTGTTTCCAAAATTATGAAGTCTTATATGATTTGATCCTCCTACATTATGGCATTTGAAACAACATTATGATACTCTTATTTTTAATCACTCTTCTTGATTCCAAAATTGTAAAGTCTTGTACGACTGGATTTATGGCATTTGAAACACTAACAATAACTACTATTTATTTTGAAGCACATTTCTTGGCCTTTCACCATGGCCTTTACATTTTTTTTTTCTTTTTTTTTTTTTACAATAGCATCAGTTTGGCAGCTTTGAAATGTGAGAATCAGAGTTTGCCAAGGCTGCTGTTACAAATCATGAAGTTTTCAAAAATTCTCTGCAGCCAACTGCATTTCAGCAATGGAATAAATCTGAGTGGGTCAGGTTAGCTGAACTGAGGTTAGGTCAGGTTGGATTAGAACTGAGATGAGGTTAGGTTTGGTCAGTTTAGGTTAAAAGAAATCGGGTTAGGTTAGGTTAGTTTATGATAGGTTACGTTAGTCTGCGTTGACAGGTTAGATTAGGTTATAAATGAGGTTAAATTACATTATGATAAAGGAAGCTGGGTTAGGATAAATTAACACAGATGAGATTAATTTATATTTATGGTCAATTTAGGTTATAAGAAACTGGATTAGGTTAGATTAGTTTACGAGGTTCCGTTAGTCTGCATTAAGAGGTTAGATTAGGTTATAAATGAGATTAAATTACCATTACAATAAATGAGATTAAATTACATGATGATAAAGGAAGCTGGGTTAGGATAAATTAACACACATGAGATTAAGTATGTGACAAAATGGTGTTCCAAGACAGCCATGATAAGGTCAGGTAAAGGTGAAGTAGGTTAGGTTAGGATAGATTAGGTTAGATTAAATTCAGCTGGGTTAGGATCAATTACCATAAAAGAAATTAGATGATTGTCCAGCTGGTGTTACAAAATGCCGACCGGCTTTCGGTGTCAACTGGCAGAGTTGTGATTATAAACAAAGGCTGCTTTTTATATATGATTCTAATTCCATCTATTGCCAGATGCTTTAATCCCGTAAGGGGTGGCCACAAACAAATCACCTCCATGTCACCCTGTCCCCCACCATTTCACTGCCCTCCGCCAACTCACACCACCCTCCCTCGCATACCTCTCCATTCTATCCCTCCATCTCATCCTCAGCCTCCTCCTCCCTCTCCCTTCCTCCACCTCACTTACATACACTCTCCTCATTAGTCTCTCATTCTACATCCTCTCAACATGGCCAAACAATTCACTAATTATAAAAGAAATAACACACATCAAAGCTTTAAAATACACACAGAAAATACCATAAAAATAATCTACAAGGCGTTGTTAGGAAAAAAACAGGAAAAGATGGCTGATCATATTAAAGGCAATCAGGATTTACTATCTGACCTGTATGAGTGTCATAATTGCCGTAGCGGTGACCCAAAGCTGTCAAGCGATGACAAACCTCTCTCACCTCTTCCCCCTCAAGGTCGCCCACATCCTAAGTTACAGCTGTCATTATACACTCACCTGCAGCGTTTTGGTAGGCGGAGAAGATGCCAGGGCAGGCTGGGTGGCCAATACACACATAATATAGCGTCTTTCATCCTAAATATCAAAATAAACATTCAAAATACAATTCACATTTCAACACCGACACCAAACCAAAACACCAGAGGAATGGAAAATCTCGCCTTCGGGACAAACTCATAATTTTACTGATTTTTCAATATATATAACATTTACATACGACTTTTGACTTACCATAATTATCACTATATTCACATCACACGTGCTTGTTTCATAAATATAAAAAAAATAATGTTTTTCACACAACTATAGGTATTTATTGGTAGTTTTTTTTTTTTTTTGGGGGGGTAATATAGTTCTCACACTTATTTCCTGTCTAATTTTTCAAGAGTACATTTCTGTACATCAATATCTATCCGGAAATGTTAAAAACTAATCGAGATAAGAGAACTTAAATAAAACACAGAGGTTGAGAATAGAAGAGTAAACCAGATGAGTAAACCCGCGAGATTTAAAAGCCTCTCTCTCTCTCTCTCTCTCTCTCTCTCTCTCTCTCTCTCTCTCTCTCTCTCTCTCTCTCTCTCTGCCACTATATACATTGAATAGGCTATAGTTATGTACCGTAACTGTCTAATACTGTACAAGACAGTCATGAGCCATAATTCTCTCTCTCTCTCTCTCTCTCTCTCTCTCTCTCTCTCTCTCTCTCTCTCTCTCTCTCTCTCGCTGACCAATTACTCACCCCTTAGCAAGCAGCAGTCCATGAAAAATAAAACCTACAAATAATATGAAGGTAATGACGCTAGTGCACTACATCAGCATACAGCATGTACTCATCACTAATTTCCTTGTACAACATTGTTCCATAAAGGGAAAGTACACTTTTGGGACAAACCTTGTATTCTTGCACTTCACTATCATTTGTCTCGTACCTTCTATCTATCTATTGCCAGACGCCTCAATCCCGTAAGGGCTGGCCAAACAAGTCGCCTCCATGTCGCCCTGTCCCCAGCTGTCACCCCACTCTCTCATATAAGTCTCCAGTCCATTCCTCCATCTCATCCTTGGCCTCTCTCTCCCTCTCCCCCCCTCCACCTCACTCACATACACTCTCCTCGTTAGTCTCTCGCCAATAATAGATGGTTTTAATGTCAAATTCTGGTCCAGTCCCATTAGATGAAAACAAACTATTTCCTTTTTCCATATTATACCTTAGTTATGAAATTTCTTGTCCACTCCCATCAGGAGAAAACCACAGATAAATGACTAGTAACCAAGGAGACTCATTATCACAGTTTCGTCCAATAAAAACCCCTTCTTTGCATCTTATACCTACTTCAACTTCTTGCTCAGTTCCGTCGCATGAAAACAATATATACGCAAATAGTAACCAAGGAGACTAATTATAATCCAGCTGCATCAGACAAAAACAGTAGATATTTGAATAGTAACCAAGGAGACTCATGATCCAGGAGATAACATTATTTTTTTCATATTATTCTTCAGTAATTTAACTTCTTTCCCAGTTCTGTTGGGTAAAAACAATAGATATTTGACTAGTAACCAAGGAGACTCGTAATCATCCAGATCTATCAGATAATAACAGTAGATATTTGAATAGTAACCAAGGAGACTCGTAATCATCCAGTTCTATTAGATAATAACAGTAGATATTTGAATAGTAACCAAGGAGACTCGTAATCATCCAGTTCTATCAGATAATAACAGTAGATATTTGACTAGTAACCAAGGAGACTCGTAATCATCCAGATCTATCAGGTAATAACAGCAGATATTTGAATAGTAACCAAGGAGACTCGTAATCATCCAGATCTATCAGATAAAAACAAGATATTTGAATAGTAACCAAGGAGACTCATTATTCCATTCAGTGAAGACAACATGATCTTGTAGGCCTGGCAATGGAGCACAGTGGGAAGCCTGAACCCACTAAACCACCAATTATGTGAAAAACTAGTCACGAAGAAGTGCAGGGGAGTGTAACAGTGCCCTACCGCCCCTCAGAAGCCTGAGAATAAATTAACGGCCTAAACCCACTGGCCCACCTGATGTATGCAGAAAATACTAGTCACGAAGAAGTGCAGGGGAATATTAATTAAACCATTCTCAGTGGCTGACAGCCTAAATCCACTAAACCACCAGCCAGAGACGGAAAAATGCTAGTCATGAAGAAGTGCAAGGAGTATAGCAATCCCCAACCACCCCTACTGAGCCTAAACTGACAGCCTAAACCCACTAAACCACCAGCCATAGGTAAAATGCTAGTCATGAAGAAGTGCTGGGTGTAGCCAAAACTGAAATCCTAAACCCACTAGACCACCAGGCATAGGTGGAAAAATGCTAATCATGAAGAAGTGCAGGAGTGACAGTCTAAACCCACTAGACCACCAGGCATAGGTAGAACAATGCTAGTCATGAAGAAGTGCAGGAGTGACAGTCTAAACCCACTAGACCACCAGGCATAGGTAGAACAATGCTAGTCATGAAGAAGTGCAGGAGTGACAGTCTAAACCCACTAGACCACCAGGCATAGGTAGAACAATGCTAGTCATGAAGAAGTGCAGGAGTGACAGTCTAAACCCACTAGACCACCAGACATAGGTAGAACAATGCTAGTCATGAAGAAGTGCAGGGAGTATAAAATTGACAGCTTAAATCCACTAGACCACCGGCTATACCTTAAACCTAAATTAAAGTGATGAATTAAATATAGGGTTTTCAGTTCAAAGGCTAAGTTGTGGGGCAGGCATGAATCTCCTTGGTTACTAGTCAAATCTACCCTCCAATCTGACTACACCCGGCCATCAACTAAGCTGGAAGGGGTTACAGTTCTTTGTCTAGTAACCAAGGAGACGCATTCCTACCTCAACTGTTACAGCTCTAGATCCTTTCCATAGCACTTCTTCATGACTAGCAAATTCTGGTGTTCATCTGTTTGAAAAAAGAAAAAAAAAAAAAAAAATATGGCTTTACACCTCTTCCGTAGCACTTCTTGATGTGTTAGGTGACGACCATCATCCACTCACCTGATGTAGTGCTATCTACTTCCTTCACCTTTATCATTCTTTTTCTGAGTCTGCCTTCCCCTCTTCCTATTTCTCACCATCATCCACACACTTGATGTAGTGCTGCCTACTTCTTCCTTCACCTTTATCATTCTTTTTCTGTGTCTGTCCTCCTCTCTTCCTATTTCTCACCATCATCCACTCACTTGATGTAGTGTTGCCTACTTCTTCCTTCACCTGTATCATTCACTTTTTATGTCTGTCCTCCTCCCTTCCAATTTCTCACCATCATCCACTCACTTGATGTAGTGCTGCCTACTTCTTCCTTCACCTGTATCATTCACTTTTTATGTCTGTCCTCCTCCCTTCCAATTTCTCACCATCATCCACTCACTTGATGTAGTGCTGCCTACTTCTTCCTTCACCTTTATCATTCTTTTTCTGTGTTTGTCCTCCTTTCATCCTATCTTATACCATCATCCACTCACTTGATGTAGTGCTGCCTACTTCTTCCTTAGCCTTTATCATTCTTTTTCTGTGCCTGCCCTCCTCTCTTCCTATTTCTCCCATCTTTCCTGTCACTTCTTATTGCTTTTCTTTCCTTTACAGGTGGCTTTACACTGAGTGACAAGCCAAATGGTTTCCTGTAAGCCAAGAAACCATTTACAACGCTGGGTGGTAACCATATAACCAAACCATACGTGTTCCCTATGTGTCAACAAGTGTGTTGGTGGAGGGTTAGTGCCCCTCCCCGTAAAACAACTAACTCAAATGGCCGCCCCTGACCTGATTATGGGGTCTGGTTGTAGGTAGATAGATGGATAGATAGATAGGAAAATAAAGACAAAATTAAAGGGTTAGGATCGAATTATATTACATTTTCAAAAAAGTAAATAAATGGGTTGGGTAGAATTTTGTTCATTTTCAACATTAAAAAGACAAAAGTGGATTAGGTTAGAAACTGCTTGTTCATTATAAAAAAAAATGGATTGGGACTTTTTTGTCATTTTCAACAATAAAAATAAACAAAAATAAAATGAAATGGGTTAGGATTGATTTTTTTTTTTCACTTTCAACATTAAAAAAGAAAAAAATGGGTTAGGATAATTTTTTTTTTACCCCTGGGGGTAGGGGGGTTTTCAAGAATACTCCCCCAGTATCCCTGCTTGTCGTAAAAGGCGACTAAAAGGGTTGGCGGAGGGTTAGTGCCCCTCTCCGGAAAACAACTAACTAAAAAAACAAACAAGAAGCCTCGGACAAGGACTGACCAAACGTTGACGACCAAGGACCGGACAAAGGACATTGCAATTGGAACTTGGAATGTAAGGGGAGCGAATGATGAGGTGAAAGAGAGAGAGATTGTCCAGGTGCTTGAGGATGCGAAAGTGGATGTATGTGGAATAACTGAAACAAAATGGAGAGGAGAAAGTGTGAGAGAATGGGAGTATGGATGGGGTATATGTGCAGGAGTAGGTGAGAATGAGAGGGCAAAGGAAGGAGTATGTATAGTTGTGAGTAAAAGATGGAAGAGGAGCATAAGAATGTAGGCTATGGATCAGTTGGATCAAGGATTGTGTGGGTAAAGTTGAAAGTTGGAATACAAATGTGGGCGATTGTGTGTGTGTATGCACCAACGCAAGATCGTGCTAGAAGAGTGAGAGAAGAGTTCTGGACAAATGTAGAAGTGTGCATGGAAAAGTTTGGAAGGAATGAGAGAGTGTTTTTGATTGGTGATATGAATGGTAAAGTTGGGAATGTGAAGGTGGATGGAATAGTTGGTGAGTGGGGTGTGCCTGCTGAGATAGATGAGAATGGGAGTGCGTTAATGGACATTTGTGCTGGGAGGGGGTTGGTGATAGCCAATACCCTCTTCAGGCATAAAATGATCCACAGGTATACATGGCGAGTGATGAGAAGGGTGGGTGGTGAACTGAGTGAAAGGAAGGCAATGATTGATTATGTGTGTGTGGATGAAAGGATGCGAAGATGTATATTGGATGCAAGAGTTTATAGAGGTTGGGGGAGTGGACTTTCTGACCACTACTTGGTGGTGGCCAGAATTAAAGTTCAAGTAAGATGGAGGAATAGAAGAAGGGAAAGACGAGAGGAAAGAGTAGTTGCAAGGAGAGTGGAAAGGTTACAAGAGGATGAGAAAAAGGCAGAGTATAAGAGAGAAGTGGAGGAACGATTGGGCGAATATGAATTGGAGCAGATGGGGAACGTGGAAGGTGTGTGTAGAATATTTACAGAAGAAATATGTGCAGCATGTGATGTGGTGTGTGGAAGGAAGAGAAGACGGAGGGGGGTGCAAGGAACAGCGTGGTGGACTGAAGAGGTGAAACGGGCTGTGGCACAAAAGAAGAAAGCATACAATGAATGGATGAGGAATAGGGGCGTGGAAGAAGTTGAGAGGCGGAAGAGAGAGTTATATGTAGAAAGAAAGAGAGGTGAAAAGATTAGTAAGAGAGAGTAAGAAGAGAGTGGATGAGGAATTTGGAAGGAATTTGAGTGTAAAGTGGAGGGACTGTAAGAAAATGTTCTGGAAAGAGGTGAAAAGAGTAAGACAGGGTGGAAGTGAAGTTAGCAGGGGAGTGAAAGATAAAAATGGTAGATTACTAGTGGAGAAGGGAGAAAAAGTGAGCAGATGGAGAGAACACTTTAAGGAATTGTTGAACGTGGAGGATGGAAGTAATGCGAGTATAAGTAGCTGGGGAATGGCTGGGAGAAGGAGGGAGGTGAGAAGACAGGAAGAAATCAGTAGGATAGAAGTTGTGGAAGCAATGAAGAAAGTTAAATCAGGGAAAGCCCCAGGAATTGATGGAGTGTGTGGTGAAATGCTGAAGCATGGGGGAGAGATAGTAGTAGAATGGATGTGGAAGATGTGCAGATTGGCCTGGGAGGAAGGTAGAGTCCCGGAGGATTGGAAGTCAGGTATAATTATTCCCTTGTACAAAGAAAAAGGGGAAAAAGAAGTGTGTGGTAATCATAGGGGCATTTGTCTTCTTAGTATAATAGGAAAAGTGTATGGCAGGATACTTATTGACAGAGTTAGAGAAAGAACAGAGAAATTAGTTGGAGAAGAACAGGGAGGCTTTAGGAAGGGAAGAGGTTGTGTAGATCAGATATTCATTCTCAGATCTTTAGTGGAAAAGTTTCTAGAGAAGGGAAAGAAGTTGTATGCGGCTTTCGTGGATTTGGAGAAAGCATATGACAGGGTGGACAGACTAGGATTGTGGAAAGTGTTAAGAATATATGGAGTAGATGGGAAGTTGTTGAATGCTGTGAAGAGTATGTACGATGGTGCGAAGGCTGCAGTGCGTGTGGATGGTGAACTAAGTGAATTTTTCTCTTTGAAAGTTGGGTTGAAACAGGGATGTGTCATGTCTCCATGGTTGTTCAATCTGTACATGGATGGGGTAATAAAAGAGGTACAAGGTAGGGTAGTGGATGTTGGAGTGGCCCTGGTGAGAGAGGATAGTGTTTGGAAACTCCCTGTATTGTTGTTTGCAGATGATACTGTGTTGTTGAGTGAAGACGAAGGGGAGCTGCAAGGCTTGGTGGATGAGTTTGAGAGAGTGTGTAAGAAACGGAATCTAAAGGTGAATGTAGGGAAGAGTAAAGTGATGGTCTTTGAGAGAGGTGAAGTCAGTGAATGTACAGCGAGGTTGGATGGTGAGGAATTGGAAAATGTGAGTACGTTTAAGTACTTGGGTAGTGTGATGAGTAAGGATGGAGGTTTGGAGGGTGAAGTGCTTGAAAGGGTACAGCAGGGAAGAAAGGTTGCTGGTTCTTTGAAAGCAGTGATAAGAAACAGGGAAGTGAGCATGGAAGTGAAAAAGTTACTACATGATAGTATTGTGATATCAACTCTAACATACGGAAGTGAAGCTTGGACGTTGTTGGAAGGACACAAGTCAAGAGTGAGAGCCGTGGAAATGAGTTATTTAAGGGGAGCCTGTGGAGTCACATGGAGAGACAGGCTGACGAATGAGGATATAAAGGAGCGTTGTGGTGTTGATGTGGATGTGATAGAAAGCGTTATGAGGAACACACTGAGGTGGTTTAGCCATGTGGAGAGGATGGAGGGTGAAAGACTGACGAAGAGAGTGTATGTGAGTGAGGTGGAGGGGGAAAGAGGGAGGGGGAGGCCGAGGATGAGATGGAGAGATGGGGTGGAGAGGTATATGAGAGAGGGGGGTGTGAGTTGGGAGCAGGGGAGTGAAATGGCGGGGGACAGGGCGACTTGGAGGCGATTTGTTTGTGGCCACCCTAAACGGGATTGAGGCGTCTGGCAATAGATAGATAGATAGATAAAAATAAATGGGTGAGGACAGGATGAGGACTTTTTTTTTTTTTAGAATAAAAAAAATGAGAGAATTTTTTGGACTTTCAGCACAAAAAAGGGGGGAGGTTAAGATAGCAACTTTTTTGCATTTTCATCCTTAATATGTTGATTTTGAGATGGAGGGATGGGGTGGAGAGGTATATGAGAGAGGGGGGTGTGAGTTGGGAGCAGGGCAGTGGAATGGCGGGGGACAGGGCGACTTGGAGGCGATTTGTTTGTGGCCATCCCAAACGGGATTGAGGCATCTGGCAATAGATAGATAGATAGATAGATAGTCCCTCATTTGCCATATACCAGATGGTGATGTGATAGATGTGAGAGAATTTACTGTACTGTACTCTGAGATGGTCTGGCCGTGTGGACACAATGGAGAATGACAGACTGACTAGGAGAGTGGATGTGAGGAGGTGGAGGGAAGGATAAGTGGGAGACCAAGAATAAGGTGGAGGGATGGGATAGGGAGGATGGACAGTGAGAGACTGACTAGGAGTGTATGTGAGGAGGTGGAGGGAAGGATAAGTGGGAGACCAAGAATAAGGTGGAGGGATGGGATAGGGAGGATGGAGAGTGAGAGACTGACTAGGAGAGTGTATGTGAGGAGGTGGAAGGAAGGATAAGTGGGAGACCAAGAATAAGGTGGAGGGATGGGATAGGGAGGATGGAGAGTGAGAGACTGACTAGGAGAGTGGATGTGAGGAGGTGGAAGGAAGGATAAGTGGGAGACCAAGAATAAGGTGGAGGGATGGGATAGGGAGGATGGAGAGTGAGAGACTGACTAGGAGAGTGGATGTGAGTGAAGATGTGGAGGGGAAGAAAAAACAAAAAACAAGAATAAGATGGAGGGCTGGGCTGGGGAGGTATTGAGGAAGATCCTGGAGCTGGTGAAAGGGCTGGCTAATAGCAGAGCACAGGGTGACATGGAGGTGATTTGTTTGTGGCCACCCCTTGTGGGATTAAGGCAGGTAGCCATAGATAGACAAATAAATAGACAGACAGGTGTATTATGTAGTCTAATCGTTTTTAAAGGCTCCAACATGCTTGCATGTGTCGGCCTTGGTCACCTAATGGCGGCTCTCCATGCTGCACGATCCATTGCAGCCTCCCTGTTCAGTCCCTTAACCCTAAGGTCACACTTAATGACCTCGTCCCATGTCTTTCTCGGTCTACCCCTCATAACCCCACCCCCAATATTAACACTTCTCACCTTCCTCACCCAACTATCATCCCCCATCCTCTCCACATGTCCAAACCACCTCAATCTACCTCTCCTCATCACAACACCAATACACTCCAGTCCCATCCTACCTCTCAACTCTTCCATTGTAAACCCAGCCCCTCCAGGCCTTGGACGCAGGGACGCACTGCACATCCACCTAATCATTGTCATTTCTGTACGTCTGAGCCGGCGAATGTCTTCCTCCTTCACTGCCCAGGTCTCACTGCCATACAGCATTACACTCCTAACACACGCTGCATACAAAGACCCCTTAGCACGTAGGGAGAGCCCCCTCAATGTCAGGAGAGGCAAGAGCTCCCTGAACTTCTTCCAACCACTTCTCACCCTAGCCACAGAGCTAGCTCCAGCCCCACCTCCAGCACACAACATGTCTCCTAAATAACAAAACTCTTCCACACACTCAAGAGATTCACCAGCAAGTTCAATTCTTTCACGTCTGACGATCTCCACCTGCTCACCCCGGCACGCCGTACACATAAAATCAGCATTATCTCGCAGTCTACCTCTGATACCACTACATCTCTTATGCACCCATTTATCACACACACTGCACAAGATGGAATTACTTCCCACGCCCTTGTGGCAAACTGCACATGGCCACTCTCCCTCGTCTTTGACAGTACCGCCACCAACCCTAGATATCATCACTTTTGTTTTATCTGCATTTACCCTTAAACCCTTTTGCCCCATACCATCTCTCCACTTCCTAAACCTTTCCTCCGCCTCCCTTTCATTCTCTGCAATCAACACCAAATCATCAGCATACAACAACTCCCACGGGAGTCCGTTTCTAAAGTCACGTGAAAGGGCTTCAAGTACCATGATAAACAACATGGGACTCAAGACTGACCCCTGATGCACACCAACATTCACGGAAAACTCATCACTCAAATCTCCATTCACTCTCACCTGGGTGTGAGCACCCACATACATGGCCATAACCACCCTAACCAGCCACTCCTCCAAGCCAAGCTTTCTCATTGCCCACTTCACCACCTCTCTAGGGACTCTGTCAAAGGCCTTTTCCAAATCAACAAAAACAAAATAAAGATCCCTTCTCCTACCAATATATTTTTCCTGAAGCTGTCGAACAATGAATATGGCATCAGTGGTCCCCCTACCTGGCATAAACCCAAACTGCATCTCATCAATATTCACTCTTTCTCTAATCATACCTTCTAAAACTCTCTCCATTACCTTCATTATCTGATCTAAAAGCTTTATACCTCTATAATTCCCTCTTTCCAGGGCATCACCCTTCCCTTTATACACATTTACAATTACACTCTTCAGCCAATCATCTGGGACAACACACTCATAAATAATCCTATTTATCAGGTCAGTGACTAAACTCACCCCTATATCGCCTGAGGCCTTCAACATTTCAGCAGTCAACCCAGACACACCTGCTGCCTTCCCCACCCTCATCCTGCCTATTGCCTCACTCACAGTAGCAGTATCAATCAAAGGCCAAGGGCCAGACACTGGATCTGCTGGCTCCAAACCTTCCCTGTCCCAGTCAAACTCCTCATTCAACAACCGGTTATAATGCTCTCTCCATGCATCTTTAATATCCTCACTGTTCACCACTACCCTTCCTTCATCATTCTTCACACACTGCTCACCTATGATATCCCGATTATCCCTCTTCACCTGACCTGCCACCCTAAATATATTTTTCCTTTCCCCATGATTTAGGTTATCAAGTAATTGTCTCTGTGACTCAGACTTTGCCCTGTATACCTCTCTCCTAGCCCTACACTTGGCAGCCAAATATTCCTCTTTGCTACCACCCTTCTTCCATTCCCGGAAAAGCCTTCTTTTCTCCTTAATTGCAGCTTCTACACCCTCATCCCACCATGAAGTTACTTTATGTCTTGGTGGTCCTCTTGTCCAGCCGCATGTTACATCAGTAACTCTCAAGAAATTGTTCTTGAGGGCTCTGTACTGTTCATTAACGCCTCTGTCTACAGCTCCCTGTTCAGCCACCACTCTCCTCAACTCGCTATAGAAGGCATCCCTTACTACTTGGTTTTTCAGCTTCCATATTTTCCTCCTAGGTACATAAGTCCTCTTTTTCATCATTTGTTCTTTAAGCACCATATCACAAATCAGTAGTTTGTGCTGCTGCACACACTCCTCACTTCCTATAACTTTAACATCCCTCACTAACCTCCTATTGGCCCTCCTAACCAGAAAATAATCTATCTGACTGCTATTTCCCCCAGACTCATACGTAATTAACCTACTGTCTCTTTTCCTAAAATATGTGTTGCACACAATCATGTCCGTTGCCTCCCAAACTCGAGTATCCTTTCCCCTTCTGCATTCCTTAGACCATATGCACAGCCCCCATGCACTCCTTCATAACCTTGGGCTGCTTCACCTACATGACCATTTAAGTCCCCTCCCAAAATCACTATCTCATCATCCCGCATACCACCCACTACACGTATTAAATCATCCCAAAATCTATCTTTCTCTGATTCATCCAATCCTGCCTGTGGAGCATATGCCGATATAATCACAGCTATCTTTCTTCCCAACAGAATTTTCACAACCAATATCCTATCGCTTACTCTCAAAACATTCATAACATATTCCACCCATTTCTCCGCAACCATCACACCAACACCTCCATATCCATCTGTCCTCCCCTGCCAAAACAACTTATAGCAACAGTCCTTCCCAACAATCTTTCTGGCTGATCCACCCCTGTACCGGACTTCCTGCAAACACGCCACGTCCACCCACCTCCTACTGAATGCCTCAACGACTTCCCCTGCTCTTCCCCTCAAACTTCCCACATTCCATGAACCCACCCTCATCCCCATGGGTGATTTACTGTCCTCAGGCTTGCTTTGAAACCTTTTTGTTTTGTCATCTTCAGTATTAATAAATGGGGACAGACACAGCACAGGTCCCACTCACTGCACAATCCCAGGTCCAGGCAATGGATCTGGGACACCTAGCCCACCAGCTTACCAGTGGCTGTGGTAGTGGCCTCGGGGCACCCTGCCAGGACAGCTGCAGGGACACCCTCCAAGCGCGTCTTGGCACTGCAACTATCCCGCCATTATACACCCACTGATAGGGCAGCCTCCTGGGACGCTACTCCCAGGTTCGGGCCCCTCTCTATTGGGCGGAAGCGGCAGCCTGGGAACCGCAATGCCCTGTACCCTCTAGCACAGGCCCGAGCCCCATCTCGCCCTGGACCCATGATCTATGCCGGCGGAACCCCCGCCACGCCTCCCCCCAGAAGTCCGCCACTAGGTAGCGGGGGCAAAGTTTTCTGGCCGCATGCCCTTGCTGGCGCCAACCCCTGTAACGTAGTGGGATACGTTGTGTGAAATGTAAAGTGCATGTGGTGTAGTGCATAGATAGTTAGAGGTAATGTTTGGGAGACTATGCTGGTCTACTCTCCATGTTACTGTCACACTGAAAAGGTCAGCAAAGGGGGATGGTTAGATAGCTAGTGAAACAGGAGCTCCAGCTCTCCCTATCACCAGCATTCCCATTCCCCTCGGGAGTACTACCCTGTTCGGCCCGTGCTACGGCCTTTTTTGTTTTGTCATCTTCAGGCTGGTGATGGTGGGTGAAGTTGTTGCTGCCACATGGGGGGAGGGCAGCCTGATGGTGTACAGGACCCGGGATTAACGTGGCTGCAAGGTCAGTGTTTGGCCCATAAGGTTTTAGGACAAGTTGCTTTTCAAATTCCATAAGTCAAGGCTGGGGAGAGAGGGTGGAGGGGAGAGAGGGAGGGAGAGGATGAGATGGAGGGATGGAGCAGAGAGGTACAGGAGAGAGGGAGATGTGAGCTGGGGGGAGGGCAGTGAAATGGCAGGGGACAGGGTGACATGGAGGCTATTTGTCTGTGGGCAGCCCTCATAAGATTAAGGGCTATAGATATATAGAGAGATAGATACTGTAGATTAATGTATAAAATGCCTTCTTTTTATCTATCTAGTGCCAGTTGCCTCACTCCCATAAGGGGTAGCCACCAAGGATGAGAAAAAAAGGATAGTCCACTGAAACGTCATAAATTAAGCTCCGCCCAAAATTCATGACATCACGAGCTAGGCTCTCATCTGGTGAGTGGCGCGCATCACTCACCAGATGGGCCTATCAATCATATCCCTTTTATTTGCCATTAACCAATCACTCCAAAAGCTATTCTCATTGCTATAATGTATTGTACCTTGCCTCTCTAATTGCATTTATTTTCTCACTGCATTCCCGCTCAACCACTCCTTTGTTCATCCATCACCAGATATTCTCCCTTATCACTCTCATCCATAAAACTTTGTTCAATTTCCTTTCCAGTCATGCATGCTACTTCCACTAAAATGCTGATCGTTTTCAGTCTTATCGAGTAGACATACAGAAAACGTTAGTACATAACCAAGGAGATTAAAGACAAATTAATATTTTATGCTTTATAACATAGCCAGGTAGGTCACAGACAATCAAATTAATATTTAATGATTTACTTTATAATTTTCCATATATCATATTAGTCTCACCGAACAGTATTATTGAACATGAACATTGTATAGGTTAGATTATTGCTTCACGAGAGAGAGAGAGAGAGAGAGAGAGAGAGAGAGAGAGAGAGAGAGAGAGTGGAGTGGGGAAAAAAAAAAAACTGACAATAAGAAGGTGGAGGGTGGATGCGAGGGAAGAGGAAGGGAAGCAGGAAAGAAGAGAACAGGGACATGCCAAAAGGAATGGGAAAAGACATGAATAAAGTTGAGAAAGGGAGAGAAATACAAAAACACAAAAAATATTGATAGTGAAAATGAAGGGATGGGAAGCAGGGGAAAAGGATTAGGAAAGTAGAGGGAGGGAGGGAAGGATAAAGGTAAGGAAGAAAGTGGAAGGAGGGAGGTGTGGGACGAAGTGGAGTGTGGAATGAAATGGTGAGAGGTATGGGAGACAAAGAGATGAAGGTAAGAGGGAAGTAACACGGGAGAAAAAGGGGAGGAAGTGGAGTGGTGATAGGTTAGGGAGGGAAAGAGACAGGTGAGAGAGTGAGGTTGATGAGAAAGAGAGGAGAGAGGTAGGTTATGGAGGAAAGGAGAAAACTACTGAACTGTGAACAGCGCTTACTGCATTAAAATGATGCAACTCAAGTTATACATTGTGCTCACTTACTAGGACACTCCAAACATAAAATATTCTATCACATAATAACATTGTACAGTACAGTACATTGACAACATAACTTGCAATCGTCACTTAATACATAATTACATATTAATATACAGTATATTATATACGGTACATACATACATAAAATAATATACCTATGATACATTTTCTTCTCAAAATTGTTCATCCAAATTATTAATACATCTACCAAACTGAATAGACTATTTTGTCATTATTACTCTTAACTGCTCAACATAGTTAATTTACAATTTTCTTCATCTTTTTTCCAGCATTCTTACAATTAACACCCTTACATTCTTTAAGTGCACGATTAAGCTCCCTAATCCTAAAATATATTCTGCACTTAACAAAAAAAGTTGCTACCTCTTTTGGAATGTATGGAGGCAGTGTAACCATTTGCACAACATGCTCAACACTTCCTTTTCCCTCCTTCAGTGATGTGCCATGGTACTTTCTGAATAGGTGTTCTAAATTAAGGAAGAAACTTCGATGTTCAGGATTTATTTTTTTCAAACCACCTTTGTTTATAAATGCATCCCAAGAGCTGCAACTATCATCAGTTAATGAGGTTCCTAACTCTGGATATTTGAATTTGAATTTGTGTACTACAAAACCAAGGAAATGGTCAAATGCTTCTTTCTCGGGAAACGTAATATGCAACACCTCCTCACATTGCTCAACATGGGTTTCAAGTTCATCAGGTGTGGGACTAATCTCTGGAGTGAATACATATGATACAAGATTTCCATCACCATCTGCATTTTCTAACTCTTCTTTTGAAACTTCCTGTACACCACTTGCAATTAAGGAAGTAGATTCCACCTCTGCACAGTTTGTACTAGGTGAAATTACTGAAGTTTCTTTTCCCAGTAGGTAAATTTTCAAGCGATGTTGGAATGACAGTGGTGATGGGTGATCATAACATCTACCCATCTGGCGTATTACACTAAAAAAATGCTCCAGAACATCCTGATTTAACCTCCTTGTGAGTATATACCTTACATTAAACCTTTCAGAAAGGGAATCATACAGTGTCTCCAGTGACCTACATGAGAGTAAGATCCCTTTCTGAAATGGAAGAAACTTCCCTTTCACTCTTAAAGATTTTATGGTGGACACTGTGTCAGAGAGTTTTTTCATTTGCTCATCACTCTTTTGGAAGGCATGTCTTTTTCCATTTAAGTCTCTCTTAATGCTGCTATTTAATATATCAAACCAGTCATTTATTACTTGAATAAATTCAGAGGTTGAAGACCAGTTACTGCTCTTGATGGTACCACACTGTCCAAAAAATGATATAGCTTTTGAAACAGTTTCTGATAGCAGCTGAACTGCAAACTTTACTCTTTGTCTCTGAGCTCCTTGTACTGAAATATGATGATTAGTAAGTTTGCGAGCTACTTTCAGATTTCCTGTATCTACCGTCATGAGATCTATGACTGGGTTGGTATTAACTATGACAGACTTATCTGGAGTATGAAAGCCACTATCTAAAAAATGATTTCTCACAAGCTTGATGAGGTGTGGAACATCGGCAAAAACATGAATCTTTCGGCTGGGATCAAATGGATTGGTGAATGAATTTTGATTTTCATTAATACCCAGCTTATTACATCGGCAAAAACATGAATCTTTCGGCTGGGATCAAATGGATTGGTGAATGAATTTTGATTTTCATTAATACCCATCTTATTCAAGAGGTAGCTATTTGAACCACCCATGTCACATACAGTAGCATGAACTTCATACCCACATTCTTCTACTGCTCTAATAATTGTGTTCAATAATTCTTCAGTAATTCCGGTATCAAATTCATAAAATATGACCTGCTTCCAGCAGCCTAATAAGCCTCTCACCATGACAACTTGAACATAATTATGGGGTGACAGTACACTTTCCTCAGCTCTATTAAATTCCCAGGCCTTGGTAACTTTCATTTCATCAAAGGAGAGTATACACACTTTTTCTCCTGGAGACATAGTTTCACCTTTCCTCTTCATTAGTTTTAAAACAATATCTAGCAAGCCAGGTTGGAAACTGAGGCATTTAGTCCACCTTTTCAAAGTTGAAACTGAAGGGTATGGTAATTTCAAATGTTCTCTAATATACTGATATCCCTTTGGACTTATAGCTCTTAAGGTAAGGGAAGATGTTATATCATCATATGACCACTTCCTAACAGGTTCATTGGTCAAAAAGTATTCAATTTGAGTATCTGTGAAATAAGGAGACAGTATATCTTTGAGAACAGATGATATTTCTTCATGCAAGGCAAGTGCACTTTTATTTTCCAAATTGGCTTTGCTAGCATTCAACTCATGTGAAGATACAATATCCTTATAATTATTATTACTGTTTCTTAAACCTTGCATTTCTAAAGCCATTTTATTCAACTCCTCTCTTAGTTTCTTGTTCTCTTCCTTTAGAATTTCAAGCTCTGTCTTAACTACTCCTAATTCACTCTCAAGTTCTGATTTCCATGGCATACAAACACAGCATGACCAGCAGATTTTCTGTGTAGACATACCATCACTTTGGGATTCAACTGTATCCTGTTCCATTGGCTGTAGCTGGGAAGGTTGTGCTGAATGATAATCTGCATGATCTCTCCCAAAGTTTTCTGATGTCTGCTCTTGAATAGAAACCTCTGCTTCCAATGGAACAACATCTGTAAAGTAAAGCAATTGTCAAAAAAGAGAAAAAAAAAAGTATATATAATATAAAATACTATCGAACTGTTTATTCCCTCCTTAGAGCTACCTAACTAGATATGGGTATGAATACAATACTGCCTGTCTAATTTGCCCTGCAATCTATGATTGCAACTTAGGTAGGTCTAGATTGTGTTGTTTCCTGTTAAAATTTTTCGCTTATCACCCTCAAGTACATTCCCCACCCCCTGCTTCATTTCGATACTGATACAGTATTAAAAATAATGTATAGTTACCATCAATGTTGGTGTTCACACACTCTTGCAGAATCTGGCGCCTCTGCTTCCTCTCTGCTCTCCTCCTCCTGTCAGAAGCACTGGTACCTGAAAATAAGTATATCATCATTTTAAGATAAAAATTCTGTTTGCTTCTCTTTCCCTATCTCTATCATAACCTACCAGGCTTGCATCACCTATGTAAGAGAGGTAGCCAAGACATGGTAAAACACACTTCTCATATCAGTCACACCATTATAAGGCGAAATAAAGTAAGCAAGTACAGTAAAAATACCAAAAAGATCATACTGAAAATACAGGGCTGGCATAAAAAGAAAGCAATGAAACTTATGGAACATATGAAAATCTTCCCCCCAAAGTGCCCAACTGAAGATCCTCCCCCCCCCCCCACCAAAATTTTAACGTAAATACTACATAAGGATTAAATAATAAAACATTATTTCTAACCTAATCTAACCTTACCTTACCTTACCTACCCTATCCTAACCTAAGCCAACCTCACCTAGGGTTAGGTTAGGTCAGGTTAGGTTAGGTAACCTTACCTTACCTAACCTACCCTACCCTAACCTAAGCCAACCTCACCTAGGGTTAGGTTAGGTCGGGTTAGGTTAGGTAACCTAACCTTACCTACCCTACCCTACCCTAACCTAAGCCAACCTCACCTAGGGTTAGGTTAGGTCGGGTTAGGTTAGGTTAGGATGAACTGAAGGTTTTCCCATACAGGCAAGATCATATGAAGATCCTCCAGCCCAGACTAGATCATATGAAGATCCTCCACCCCAAACCTACTTGAGGGGGAGGATCTTCATATGATCCAAACTTATTTTTGTATGTTTATATTTTCAGTCCTTAAAAGTACCAAAATTTGCATAAAGTGTAGTTGTATATTGACAAATGAAGTCCAGGCATATAAAATAATCCTTTTGAAATCAAACATGCATTTCTTTTTAATCACTAGCTAGACTTCCAACAGGAAGATTTTGGATGTGTGCTCCCACTCTTACTATTTTTGCAGTAATTATTTGGTAACAGTAGTGCATTTGGAGGATGCTTCTTCATCCCACTCATATGCCTATTTTCTCCCACTACCACCAAGTAGGTCTTACTACAAGGGAAATTGGAGAAACAATTCTCAGCACAGCAAAAGTTAGGTCCAACCTGTTCAATTCTCATACTAACATGTACAGTAAAAGACTTTAAATGCTTTGTTCAGCAGTCTCTTATCACTCAACACATTTTACTGTTAATACTGCATTAGGTGAAAAGGCAACCAATCAATATCCTACATTTTACTGTTAATGCTAAGTTAAGTAGCCTATAGGTGTTACCCGAGTGCAAGTTAAATATTACATACCTTCAGCTGAACTTCGTTGTGTTGGAAGTTCAACACTTGGAACAGCCCATGGGTGGAGTGGTCTGCATTTTTTTGGGGAAACATTTGCCTCTTCTTTCCGTAGTAAATACTCAAGTCTGTAATCAGTGTCCTTAAAATGGCGCGAGCACATGCGTGCAAAGTTTACGTTTATCTTATCTTTCCGTCTACATGCTCTTATCCACTTTTCACATGTTTCTTTATTTCTAGGAAACCTGAAGTACTTAATGCGTTGGTCTGTATGTTTCTGAGCATCACTTGAGCAGCCATAAACAGCACAAATCACCATTGTTCTGCGCAAAGTTCGAGGCGACGTACTTGCTCACCAGATGAGTAATGTTTACTGGTGTGACGTCATTGCGGGAAAAACAAATGCTTCGCGGACCATCCTTTTTTTTTTTTTTCTCTCTCTTATCCTTGGTACTCCTCCCCTTGAAAGATATCAGAGGGACGGATTTGGGGTAAGTCTGCTGTCAGCTGTACTGGTTCATCAGAGACATTGAGCATCATTAATGTTTCTCCCCAAGTCTTGATCAGGACACAGGATTTTCTGTTGAGAGTAGTTAGGAAACTATGATTTTGAAGATATTTTCATGTAGATTAGAAGCAAGAAGTGAACTACAGACTCATTTTCCTGAGGGTGTTTATTGGTAATAAAAACGGGTGTTGTAATCAATGACTGTACCTTAAACGTAATGCCAATAGGCTACTATATGCCTTATTAGTAAATGAAATTCTTTAAAAAATCATACAACGTGCAAGTACATATGTTTTAGCTAAATATGATGCAAAGAAGTTATGCATTCAAATTCATTATCTCGAGTTTGTGAGGCGGAATTATGAATAATATCGTCGAAGTAAGCAGTGATACCATTGACCAAACTTATTACACCATGTGCTTTTTATACAGTGTACCTTAAGAAAGGAGGAAACTTAATGGCATAAGGCCATAATATATATATATATTCAGTAATTGCTTATAATTACCCTTCATTTATACACATATAAGGGTGTTTTAAAAGGTTATTTATGAGATCATTGTTGGTAATACGCCAGCGGAGGAGCCCAGCCAAAGGATGACGGCCATGGGGGCGGAGCCTGTATATACTAGTCCCGAGTTCAGGAATATGCACACGGGATGCTTTACACACCATACACTATACACGGGCTGCTTTACACACCATACACTATACACGGGCTGCTTTACACACACCATACACTATACACGGGATGCTTTACACACCATACACTATACACGGGATGCTTTACACACCATACACTATACACGGGATGCTTTACACACCATACACTATACACGGGATGCTTTACACACCATACACTATACACGGGATGCTTTACACACCATACACGGGATGCTTTACACACCATACACTATACACGGGATGCTTTACACACCATACACTATACACGGGATGCTTTACACACCATACACTATACACGGGCTGCTTTACACACCATACACTATACACGGGCTGCTTTACACACCATACACTATACACGGGCTGCTTTACACACCATACACTATACACGGGCTGCTTTACACACCATACACTATACACGGGCTGCTTTACACACCATACACTATACACGGGCTGCTTTACACACCATACACGGGCTGCTTTACACACCATACACTATACACGGGCTGCTTTACACACCATACACTATACACGGGCTGCTTTACACACCATACACTGGCTGCTTTACACACCATACACTATACACGGGCTGCTTTACACACCATACACTGGCTGCTTTACACACCATACACTATACACGGGCTGCTTTACACACCATACACTATACACGGGCTGCTTTACACACCATACACTATACACGGGCTGCTTTACACACCATACACTATACACGGGCTGCTTTACACACCATACACTATACACGGGCTGCTTTACACACCATACACTATACACGGGCTGCTTTACACACCATACACTATACACGGGCTGCTTTACACACCATACACTATACACGGGCTGCTTTACACACCATACACTATACACGGGCTGCTTTACACACCATACACTATACACGGGCTGCTTTACACACCATACACTATACACGGGCTGCTTTACACACCATACACTATACACGGGCTGCTTTACACACCATACACTATACACGGGCTGCTTTACACACCATACACTATACACGGGCTGCTTTACACACCATACACTATACACGGGCTGCTTTACACACCATACACTATACACGGGATGCTTTACACACCATACACTATACACGGCATGCTTTACACACCATACACTATACACGGGATGCTTTACACACCATACACTATACACGGGATGCTTTACACACCATACACTATACACGGGATGCTTTACACACCATACACTATACACGGGATGCTTTACACACCATACATTATACACGGGATGCTTTACACACCATACACTATACACGGGATGCTTTACACACCATACACTATACACGGGATGCTTTACACACCATACACTATACACGGGATGCTTTACACACCATACACTATACACGGGATGCTTTACACACCATACACTATACACGGGATGCTTTACACACCATACACTATACACGGGATGCTTTACACACCATACACTATACACGGGATGCTTTACACACCATACACTATGCACGGGATGCTTTACACACCATACACTCTGGGTCAAGATAAACCACTTCTTCCATCCTTGTAGCAGTTTATTTCTATAACTGCATACTGGCCGTAAAACTGTAGAGGCTAGAAATACCAGCAATCAGGACATTTGTAGGTATTTATCAGCTTATATTAGCATCGTAATATAGCACCAAAGGTTACATATTGCTGAGCATTTGCTATCAAACACTTTATCACACCTAAGATATTACATGCTACACAAATACATTTACTCTATATTTACCTGTACTTCCCCCGTTATATATCGGAAACTGTGAACCCCAGCCGCTCACTTTGGTTACTTGGCGCCAGCACTGGTCACAATTGATGCCATGACCACAAGCGGGAAGCATATTTCCGTTCTGTATGGGTATTCGTCTCAGTACCACAGCCAGCCACCTCAGCCAAGCAGCCCCACTGGAATGTGTAAATGGTAATTTAGCCTGGGAAACACACTGAGCATTTTTGCGTGAAAAACCTATGGTTAGTTTGGAAATGACGGGGCGAGCGTTGTTCCTGGCTGAGGGTTCCTGGTGATGAGATGATTACCCATAAGAAAGGAAATATGCAAGCGGGAAAGGCATCGAGTCCCACTTAACAGACAAGGATGCAAGAAGTTTAAACCTATAAAATAGAATTCTATTCCCATGTACGAACTTTTTAAAAAAGTTAACTTTTAATTTTAAAGTGTGAACTAAACTATTACATTAACATTTATATAAGAAAAAGTGCTTAGAATTACAAGTTCAGTAATGAGCTAATAATTTTCAGTGGCCGTCAGTTGGGTGTAATTCCGAAAGTTAATCCCAGACTAAACATACAAGTGGTAGGCCTTTGGCTGGATTGTACTGCCTTACTACAGTGCTGCACAATCCATCACCCCTGGGGGTTCGCGTAAGGAATTATCATCAATCTGAGGGTTTTGTTTAGCCAGGGATGGGCCTCTTCCTCAGTCTCCAATTCCTTACAACCCAATTCCTTGTCCAAGAACTTCAAGCAACAAAAGCAAGAGCAAAAAATACTCCAAAACGTATACGATAAAATGAAGAATAATTTCCTGTCAGAAACTAAGGTGAGACAGAAAACAATTCAAATCAAAACCAACCGCTCAGGGATGGTGATCATAAAAGAGGTGGTCATTTTTGCCATAGGTAACGGTCAGGAATGGGTTACCTGTTACCACCACCGGTTCTACTTGCCTTAAAGCCGCGCCTCCCTCAGTTTCCTTCTCAATAACACACCTTTCCGTGCCGGCCATCTGCTCCACAGCTTCCCAAAACTGCTTTTCTGCCTGCCTCATTCTGATCTCGTAGCACACTGTCAGGCGTTCCACATCCCGCTGCCAACGATATACGGACCAGAACACCAAAATACAAACACCATACTGAACAAAAGACCACACAAACACCCAACCCACATACGTTACCTTAACATTCCATAGCGTGCCAAAATCACCCACTTCATTCTGGTGGGGAAGCAACACTTCAACATAAAAAAGGGAGCTTGTTGCCCACTGCAAGGCAAAATACGGAAGGATTTTCAGCAATACACCAACTACCATCACCGGCAACAGATAAAGTACATTCCAAAAACACTTCATCACACATCCCAACACTACAATCAATATTTCAATGATAAAGTAACACCAAATTTCCATCCTGAGTCTAGGCAGGACAGGTCCACCCAGCCAATCCTGTTTGTGAAGTTCAGGCGGGGATCCAATCACTTCATCGGGATTACTGGCAAGAATATTAAACTCCAGGATAAAAACACAAACAACATTACACACAAACACTGACAAATAGACTAGTTCAATTACCCACTGCCAAAAGGGTTTGGGAATCCAACATTTTCCAACAGAAAACCGCTCTTCACCGCGGTCACCACCGCCTTTTTCCACGTCGGAGGAAGACATTTTGATGTCTCGAAAAATCCGATAAAACTACACTTTAGCGGATAATAACACAATGATAAATGTATACGACTTAGCACTTTTACGACGCTAAGGAGAGTGACTCGCTCACGCTGGTGCTCACCTTTTATAGCCCCGAAACGCCGGAAGTGGATATGAATACTTCGAGCTGCGAATATTTCGTTATTTTCCTTCCATAATTACCCCAGTGCCATTCAGACCCTTTTTACTTATGGGAAAAAAAAAAAAAAAAAAAAATTCGTAATATCTGTAAATAAGACTTAATATCCGATTTTAAGAAACGTCAAATAAACTTTTCGAGATTGTCTTTTCGGTCGTAGAAACTTAAATTCAAATCTGCGTTCGTACAGCACTTTTGAATGCACCACAGTAAATGCAAAATAAACTAGCCATATTATAATATTTTAATTAACTGTTCTGATAAAAGTCTCTTCAAATACTGGGATAAATAACTGTTTACACAATGAGTTATCCAACCTCCTTGGTTGACACGGAAAAATATCATGCATAGTTATGACACCTACCACAATACTAATCTACTGGCCTGTGACTCCATATCTTTTCCACAGCACCTCTTCGTGACTAGCACCATAGTCTATGTTAGTGCTAATCTCTTATTACAGCACAACACTGAAGATGGTTAGATGGCAATTTTACGCCAAGTTAAAGTAAACAGAGTTTAGTATCGTCACTATTTACTTTCCTCTAACTTCTCCTAAAGGCCTTACTTTGATCAGCTGGATTGGTGATAATTACAGTATAAGGGAAGAACATTCAAGCACCAGATTCTGTGGCTACTAATGGTGCTTTTAGTAACAAAATCATACAATTTATGGATGCTGTGAACTCTCTTCAGCTACAATTAGGGTGAGGTGGGGGTCAACCCTACTATTAGTGGCAAAATATTGACCAAACATTCAGATAAAGGTTTTCTTATGAAATGTAAATATCTAAAGAAGCTTCATTATCACTTCTTTTGAAAAGGGATAAGTTATCTTAAAAGTGTTTTTTCAAAAAAGTAGCCATGTGTATAGATAGTGGGGGTGAAGCCTACATCCTATTTGACAACACTATAATGTGTTACCAAAGTAAATCTAAGTTTATATATGAAGTAGGTAATGTAAGAATTCAGAGCAGAGACATTTATCTACAGTACTCCATGACTTTCATATTGCCTTACAAGCAACACAAAAATTTAATATTCAATTATTAAATGTTTAACCTGGCTGAAAACTGCTAAATTCTTGTAAATGTAAAGGACATATGCTGTCCCAGTACCGGGTATAAAAATGTTGGCCACACGCTACAGAAATATATATGCCATGAATGAAGAAAAACAGGCCAGGTTAAGACGTAGGACTTATTTTAAAAAGATATATGCTACAACACTACATAAATCAAGGTGAAGGTACACACTGCACTCTTTAATCTACCTCGGGTGTTATGCCAGCATGTTAACCTGTAGTTACAAGTCTACTTCATATTGTACTGAATTGGAGCCACATTACATTTGTCTGGCAAGCCTGTTTTACCTCCCCGCCAACCCAAATTTACAAACAAGGCACCTTGACAAATCTGTGAGAGACATATTACATGAGTCCATCATATACAGATGTTTTTACTAATATTATGTAACCTGTGGGAGTGGACCGTACAGACATGAACTGGTAGTAGACGCCCTGCAAATACCGGTAAAAATATAATGACAATTTTTACCGGGCTATAAGCCAAACAATTCAATCTGTAAGGCTCACATGCATCCATCAATTAAAATTATATACCTGCAACACCTACAACAGAACCAAACCGTATTTCAAAATCATGCTGCACCAAACACATGTACGTAATTTTATGCTGGACTGCTACCAATAATCCAGGTACCTTCTATATTTTATAGGTACTAATTTTGTATGATACGCCCACTACCTGCGCCATATTATAAATTCGTCACACAGGCCACGGCTTTGGATGGTCACAAATTTCTTCAAATTCTATACAAGACAGACTCTAGTTACGATAGAATGCCCTACCATCAGAATCTACCAGTGTTCATAGTCGATATATGCTATACCAGCAGTGCTAAATATTATACCAGACACCCCAAAAAACTGAAATACTCACCTCCCACATCCAGCTTTCCAGATGTAAACATGGCGCCACCAGGCGGCCCAGCTGTCGTGCCGCGTTTTCTTCTTTTTAAGCGGTTGCTATTCTGGGAGGTGGTAGGTGGGGGTAACCACCATCCACTCACTTGATGTAGTGCTGCCTACTTCTTCCTTCGCCCTTATCACTCTTTTCCTGCCCTCTTTTCCTATTTCTCCCATCTGTCCTGTCACATTTTATTACTTCAGGTGGCTTTACACTGACAAGTCAAATGGTTTCCTGTAAGCCAGGAAATCATTTACATTGTTGGGTGGAATTAATTTAAGGATAACAAAGGTGTCTTGGAGACCAAACATCAAAGGAGTCCTTCACCAGGGAGATGACACAGGAAGATGTGACTCGGCAAGGTACTTACATGGGCAATGAGAGAGACGGACAAGGAAGGCATGGAGAACCTACACCTGGCGTCCATTTCCCCAGCAGACAGTCTAGGGAAAATGACGCCGACGGCAAAACACAAACCCGAGTGAAAGCAGCAAAACTAACATCTCTAAGAGTAAGATGCAAGAAAAACATGGTAAAAACACATGGAAAATAATCCGAAAATATAAATAACAAACTACAAAGGAAAAGAACTACCTGAAGGGGAGACCAACAAAAATGAGGCAGCATATTACATGGCCTACATCAGCTTGTAAATGGAAGAGACAGGAAAAAAAGGAACTCAGCTGAAAGGATGATAAAAGAAAACTATGAAATGTGACGCATGTCCTAACAAGAAAAAGTTAAGAACCCCCCCCCCCCCCAAAAAAAAAGGGCAGCAGGACTAGATGCAAACACAACATATAAATGAACAATGCTATGCACCTACAGTTTATGGCTGTGTTCGAATCCACAAGACCATCACACAGGAGGTTAATGGCAAGGAAGTGTATGCCTTGCCAATGACTTTATACTGACAATTCTCTTCCCTGCTGAGCGATGTAAAGAAGTTTACCACATTCTAGGTTGTGCTCAGGTATACAGCACCACACCCTTTGTGCCAATAAAGAGGGTTTTATTCTAAAGCCTGCCAGTTTCACCCAGTCCATCTGCTTATGACATTTCCCACTCCTAATCTGAATACCAGACACAAGCAATTAATAGCTTTTATTCATGAATACACTTGCACAATTGAGGCCAGGGATGGTAATGGCACTGGCACTATACCTAACAGCTCAAGCACCATTACAAACTCCTCAGTGTTACAGTCTTACTACAGATGTTTATGATGCTGACTCACAACACAGGACAGACGGAAGATTCTCTTCGTTTTGCGCAAACATTCAAATGAATTTTCCATTTTCATTTTTATCACAATACACACAACAACCTCCAGTGAATGCCCAAATTTCCCCTTGAAAGAAATTTTTCCCAAATTATGAATCCACATTATAAAGGTAAACTACATATAATGAGATTCAGCAGCAGCTGACATGCAAGTTGCACTGGTAAGTCTAGCTTACATAGATGCTCTGATGAATGACAATCTTCACTCCAAGGGTATTTTAAGTGTCTAGGTGATGTAGTTAACCAACATCAATGTGATTTTGTCCACAGTGATTAGGAGATAGGGAACCCTAATTTAGGCACTGTACAGAAACAAAACACTGTAGGCATTAAATTCTTTTACCTACTAATAAACGGAAAGAAAGTAGAGTACAGTACAAACCAACCCAGTGACATCACACTCCAACTGCACCTTGTCCTGGCCTATCTGCAACATGCTTTCCTCAATGGTCCCTTGTTCACCAGATGGATGATTTTCACAGGCCTGTGTATAAAGAGTAAGCTTATTATGCCATACAGTAATTCACTGATATGTTGCCTTTTAAGCTACAACTCTCCACTGCTAGCCACCTAAAATGCTGATATGCTAGTTTCTCCCAGTTCAGAGTTCATGTACCAGTTGTAGCTATATCAAAAGATGTACTATTTTGAGCACACCCCTGAGTTATATTGATGAATTGCTGTACATTCAGTGTTAACCAAGGATATCTAGCCTTCTTTCTAATGCCAGATGCCTAACACACAGTTCATGCAAGACAGCTTAAACAAAATTACTGTCAAGAGTATCACAGCACATGACCATTCCATCATGCCACAACATACCACTTCTCATACACTCCTCCAGTACCACCAAGACTATCAAAACACATCACCATTGCATCATGCCACTTCATATCACTTCTCATACACTCCTCCAGTACCACCAAGACTATCAAAACACATCACCATTGCATCATGGCACTTCATACCACTTCTCATACACTCCTCCAATACCACCAAGACTATCACAACACATCACCATTCCATCATGCCACCTTCACTCAAATATTCCTGCATGGTAACTCTCCACCACATTCTTGTTTTCCTCTCCTCAGTCTTCCTTTAACTTCACCTTTTTACACTCTTCGTTAACACTTCTTTCCTCATGCATTACATACACCCATACTACTTCAACACCTTAGCTACAGTATAGCGTTTATAGGAAAAATAGTAATATGCAAAACGTGAAGGCAATATCACAGCATGGCTTGGTAATAAGTTTAATAAACTGTTTTCAGATGAAAAAATTATATTTGCAACTGGAAAAAAAAATAAAAAAAAGCTTGATTGGGTCAAACTTTACTTGGGAGAAGTAATGGCCTGACTTGCAGTCTCTTCAGGTGTAAGGACAGAGACTAAGGGGATGAAAGTGTTTTATCTCCCAAAACAACCTTACAACTGCTGGTATAATTACTCCAATATCATATCTGCACTAGACTGATTATATATTTCTGAGGAGAAAACATGTCTTAGGTGCCATACATCTTAGTCCTTACCAGTGTCTAAGCTAGTGGTATAAATCTGGGGAAGACAGCAGCAGCCATTCCCATATATAGTGCTCAGTGCCTCTTCAGGCGGCTGAGAGATATGCCTTCATGTGCTGGCACCAACATGGGTTGAACAAATGTCCCTTGACTCTCTTCCTATCCCCTGACAAGAGGATGACAGACTGCAAGACAAAGGCAACTTCAGTCTAGTTCACCACAATCACATTCAGATGAGTCTAAGGCAACAACAACAAGTTGTTTGGACCTGAAGCTCGGTTACTAGTTCACAAGATTTGAGAGTAAACAACTAACTTCTTACTTCCAATATATTACAATATATGATAATTTAAATGCGGTGTTATGCAAACAATATCAGTATACAGTTTATGCTTGCTTCTTTTAATCATCCATATCCTGTCCTGGGCTGCATTCACATTACCCTAGCAAGTTATCATCACCAATGGTAAGTGCACTACTTGCCTTCTGTTTGGCAATCATGGTTGTTCCAATATCAGTTCACATACCAACAATCATGCTGGGATGTGAAAAGATACCAAGACAATGCAGCCTTCATAACATAAACAAACTTTCGTCACAAATGGAAATTCATTCATCACTGCTGAATCTTGGGTGTAGTTACATTCTCTTGGTGATATTTTGTTTCATCTGTGATAAATTTACCGTAGAATGAAAGCACTATAGGCTATTAGCAAAAAAGATAAGAAAAACAAGGTTATTGTCAACACCAAGTACAGGCTTAAAACTAGAATTTCACAGTATTTTTCAGACATGACTGAAGTTCTGTAGGAGGTAGTCTTAGGTAAATAACAAGAGTCCATGATGTCATTTACTATAATTCAGCAGTCACTGTCAGCCAGCACCAAACATAGTTTCCAGTATTTTGATTGATTTTATTTCCACAGCAGATGGTGTGACGGGAGTAATCACTGCTGCTCACCCTGGCCTAACAAGCACCACTTCGCTGATATGCCAGCAAAGTTATCATGATCAGCGGGGATGAACAAAGCCCTGGTTTCTCATTTTGTACACACAACAGGATGGTTAGAGCATGAGTCTGATCTCTCTTCTGGCTCAGACTTGGGCCAATGATTACAGCAGATCTAGAAAACACTGAGTCTCTAACAACAACCTGTTATCAGAACAGCATTGGCATGTACTATCACGATGCAACGTTTCTTTACCCCCCTGAGTGGAAGAAGGTGGAAGCCAAGGTTGAAGCAAGACCAGATGATCGGACACTGCCAGTATACAAGACTAATAATGGTTTTTTTTTTTTTTTTTTTTTTTTTTTTTTCCTATCGACCATTGAGGCCGAAGCCTCTGGTCATTAAGGCAAATATATATATATGTATATATATTGACACATATATACATATATATACAAACATATATATATACATACATACATACATACACACATCCATGCATATGAACATACACACTTTCATGCACACGTACATATATATATAATAATTTTTTTTTTTTTTTGTAGTTTTATTTTTATTATTTTTATTTATTTTTTATATTTTTAACCTTATAGTACTTATAATCAAAAATACCTAATCTAAATACCCTAAAACTAACCACCTAACAGACAAATCACTAACCTATACTAAATCCTAAGAGACAAATAACTAGACCTACACTAATGTTCAAAAAGCCTCGACCAAGAGAACACCATCGACTGCAGATATGTAATGCTTTTCTACATTACATACCTGCACTCATCACCTGATGACTGTCAGTCGAGGCACAACCTAATATAGGGGACATCAATATATGAAAGGGAACCAGACGAGTCAGGAACATTTCCATATACGTCAGCTGTCGTCCCTAATTAGAATAACTTAAGCAAGATAATATAATGTATTTACATAATTTATACAAAAATTGAAGAACCTCGCCCAGCAGACTACCATCGACTGCAAGTGCCCAATACCTTCCTATATTGCACACTTGCACTCATCAGCTGGTGACTGTCAGGCAAGGAACTTGGCTTAATGTAGGGGACATCTATATTAGAAATAGATCGGTGGGAGGAGGAACTATTTAAAATATGTCAACTGTCAACCCTAATTAATATTACAATATATACATATTTACTGTTCATAAAAACCATAACCACACAGTAAAAAAGTCACATCACTCTGATCAGTCCGGTCTCTCTCAAGAAAGCCATCAATTTATCAGTCATAACAATGTCCCCATCACCCAGGATGGTGGAAAGGGTGAAGGGGACGTCTGCTGCGCCGCAGTAATTCATAAGTGAAGCGCGTTCACGAATAAATCGCCGACAGCGCAGGATGATATGACTGATAGATAACACCGCATTACAGATGTCACAGTGCGGTGGGAAGCGTCTTTCCATATATGGTTTTATGTGGGTTACAATGGTGGCATTCAGCCGTAGCCGTGCCAACACTTTTTCTTCTAGGCGACTGGGACGGTTGGCAGTGTCCCAGTCGCCCAGGTACGGCTTACAAGTTGGAATATTTAGTCTGGTCCACTGACCTTGCCACAGAAGATTTATTGATTTCTTTCCGAGAGATAGACTCGACCGTAGATCACGAGGAACGTCCCAAGTCTCCTCGAGCTCCACAGCCGACTTTGCAAGTAAGTCAGCCTGCTCATTGCCGTAGATACGACAATGACCAGGCACCCAGATCAGCGTGAATGACTTGTTGCATGAATGCAACTTATTAACGATGCGGCCCTGGATCTCATGAGAGTCCGTAGTGCAAGATGCAATTGCCTGAAGGGCTGATTTTGCATCTGAAAATATGACAAATGAGTCATGCCTAGAATTGAGAGCATAGTCTATGGCTTTGTCAATAGCAAAAAGTTCTGAAGTAAACACAGATGTATGAGTCGGCAACCGATACCTAAGTGCACATTCAGTCGACCACACACTTGCACCCACACATTCACTCGACTTGGAGCCGTCGGTGTACAATTGATGGGACCCCAAGTGACGAACAATGATGTTACGAAACAAGTGGTGGACCTCCGCCTCCGGCGCCTTGGCCTTTGGTGCTGGGAGCCATGTAACATCAACTGTAAAGCCGGGTGGCTGCCAAGGCGCTATATTTTTAAGCACCAACTTGTCACAGTCACTGGGGTCCACATCAAGCTCCTGAGTCAGTAAGTGGAGGCGAGCGGCAAGTGGCCGACGCACCCCCCGCACAAGGTGGTGGTATTGACGCAGGGGGGTACAGGCCACATTGCCGATATTACTTTTTCTTAATGTCCTTACGCCGTAGGACAAGGCCAGGTGGTCACGGCGAATACGGAGGGGAGGCACATTCGCCTCCACTTCCATACGAGCCACACGGGTACACCGTACAGCTCCAAGACACATTCGCAAGCATTTATTCTGTAACACATCCAATCCTTTCAGCGTGGCATCAGATGCCGAGCCATACACCTGTGCGCCATAGTCTAGCTTTGATCGAATAAGGGACTTATACACCATTAATAAAGATTTTCTGTCGGCACCCCAGGTAGTACCCGCTAGATACTTGAGGACATTTAACGATTTATCACAACGAGCAAGCAAAGTATTAACGTGAAGTTTAAAATTCATTCTACGATCAAAATGTATTCCTAAAAATTTTACAGAATTTTGAAAAGGTACCGCCTGATTATCCAAAGTTAAGCACAAATTAGGTACGTTACGATTAGTGAAGACTACAGCGGCACACTTACGTACGGAAAACTTAAATCCCCACTGCAAGGCCCATTGGTGGACGGAGTCAAGGGCTGCTTGAATCCGCCCAGCCGAAAATTGTGCATTACGGGAAGAGTGCCATATTGCACAATCGTCAGCGTAGAGTGAGTATTTAAGATTCCTCGGGATGGGAGCTGATGACAGAATATCATTGATCATAATACTAAATAAAGTAGGACTAAGCACACTTCCCTGTGGCACCCCGTTTTCCTGGATAAATATATCCGATGATACGTTACGGGGCAATTTGACAGAGAAAGTTCTGTCCCTTAAGAAATTTGAAATAAAAACAGGCAAATTTCCTCTTAAACCATAAGCATAGAGCTTCATTAATATACCGTGTCGCCATGTCATGTCATAGGCTTTATGGATGTCCAAGAACACCCCTATCATGAATTCTTTATTGGCAAATGCCTCTGCAATACAATGCTCCAAATTCATTAAATGATCTAGTGAACTTCTGTATTTACGGAAGCCACATTGTTGATCATTTAACAAATTCTTCGACTCTAAAACAAAAAGAAGCCTATTGTTAACCATTCGTTCCATGACCTTACATAGACAAGAAGTCAACACAATAGGACGAAATGAAGTGGGATTCATAAGACGACCAGCCTCTTTGGGTATCGGTATGACGTGCGCAAAGTGCCATGAGTTTGGGAACGTTCGAGACGCCCAAATCTCATTGTACAATGCTAACATCTTAATCAGGTTGTCCTGATTAAGATGCTGGATCATACCGTACGTGATGGTGTCTGGTCCAGGGCTGGTGTCTTTACAGGATTTAAGGGCAAGAAGCAGTTCATCTAGCGTAAACTCTTGGTTTTTTTTTTTTTTTTTTTTTTTTTTATGTGACCGACTCTGGGCAAAGGCTTCACAGCCTGCTTTCAAGGCCCAGTAGTCCTCCTACTTCTGTGGCAAAGTCTAATATCTGTAGCTCAGCCGTGCGTTTATGATGTTGGAAACGCGGGTCATAATTGGCTGAGCTACTTACATGAGAAAAACTCCTGGCGAGGATGTTAGCAACGTCCACGGGCTCGTCATAGATGTTATTATTTATTTGCAAGGTGGTAATGGGGAAATATGGGCCTTTATTATTTAATATTCTTATGGTGGACCAGACTTTACGTAATGGTGTTGTGCGAGTCACCGTGGAAAATAATGGTTCATGATACCGTGATTTATAAATAGGCTCGTGTGTTTCATCCGGGTGATTCTTATTATCCTAAGCTTCAGGTTAGTGAACCCCTCCATCATGAACTGGCCTGTGTTCGGTGGCCCGTCATTTCTTCAACCTTGGCTTCGACCTTCCTCCACTCAGGGGGGGTAAAGAAACTTTGGATCGTGATAGTACATGCTTCAGTCCAAACCAAACTATTGGTCTCTCAGTCTCTCTTCTTTATGATGCCTGGTGGTCTAGTGGGTTATGGTACTCCAGTTGGATGTGGCCCATAAGTGCTTACATCTGAGGGGTGGTTGGGGTTTCTTACAAAATCCCACTCAGGGAGGAGCAACTGGTCGCTCTCGTGCTTAATGCTGAGAATAAGTTGCCTAGCCCCAGGTCCTTACACTCCTGAAGAGTCAAAAAATGGGTTGGATGATGGATGGATGGATGCCACCCTTACTACACCACACACAAGAAGTCCCAACCAAACACTCTTTGTATGCACTCCACTAGTCTTCCAAAACCATTTGCTCCCAACTCATTAATCCTAAGTGGTGAGTGACAAATATGGATGCGGTTGTCATTAATCCTAAGTGGTGAGTGACAAATATGGATGCGGTTGTGTGAATCAAATATCTGAGGTGACAAATAGTGCACGTGAGAAAGATTGTTTTATTAGCTTGTTTAGTTAGTTCTTTTTACGGGGTGGGGCACTAACCCACCACCAACCCTTATAGTCGCCTCGTACGACAAAGAGGGAGACTGGGGCAGTATTCTTGAAACCCCCCTACCCCCAGGAGAGTGTATGTAGGTGAGGTGAAGGGAGGGAGAGGGAGGGGTAGACCGAGGATGAGGTGGAGGGATGGAGTTGAGAGGTATATGAGAGAGGGGGGGGTGAGTTGGGGGGAGGGTAGTCAAATGGTGGGTGACAGAGCGACTTGGAGGAGTTTTGTCTGCGGCCACCCTTTGCGGGATTAGGGCGTCGGGCTATAGATAGATAGAGAGAGAAAGACGTACACACTTTATGGCATTAATGGACAAGGTAACACTGTATGGCAGGGAAAACAAGGTGACTGTGGACAACAGTACAAGCTACTGTGTTGCATGAATGGAAAGCTGTTGAATGGGATAATCTTTAGATGGTAACAAAGCACAAGTAAAAGTAGGTGGTTGTCTGGGTAGGTACAGTATTTCAATGTCAGTGTTGGAGTGACTGTTGTCACCATGACTATTCAACATGTGTGTGACAAAGGTTATGAGTGGAATTAAAACTTGAGTCAAGGAGAGAGGGATGGGACTGAGAGTGAACAGTGAAGGCTATTAACTTAAATATGATGTGTGCAGATGATGCTGTGTTGCCTGCTAATAGTGAAAAGGAACTTTGAAAATCAGTTCAGAGATTTGTGGATTTCTGTGGGCATGGCGTTTTTAAAGTACTGTACAGTATATTTTACTTGTTATGGTCACTCACTGCAACCAGAAAATGTCACCAAACAGTTCCAACAGAATCCATAACTAATACTTTTAAACATTTTTAAACTGCAAAAAGCAACAGAACCAAAACGAAAATATCTAAATGTTTTTAAAATAGACATTTCTGTACAACAGTCTTGAATGTGTATCAAAAAGCTGTGCTTTGGAGCTTGATTCCTCAGAATCTGCTTTGCAAGATGTTTTCATTATAAGAGAGTGTCTCTGATCTATTGTGACAAATTTTTAAAAACTTGGGTTCCTCTGAAGCCTTAGACATCAGGGAGTAAATAGACAGTAACTGAGATCAACATACAGATTATTTGTGAGGTCATTTCTGAGAATTTATGCATTTTTTCATATCTCATCTAAACTAATGATGAGGCATATAGACAGCAAGTTTACATACCAGAATGACTTTTGACAGAAGCAGAGCAGGTGGCATCCTTGGTTGTTGGCTGATTGAATGACATTATGCTTTACATTAAGAATGTATTAAATGTCACTTCCTCTACTGTTAGATGACCAACGCCTCTGTAAACATAATTTGACAATGTGTCAGTAAATGATCATTTAATTATGTATTGAGGTTTAACAGGTAAATGAAAGAAAATATAACATTTAAATTCCAAATAAGGTTTACACCACCTATACTGTATAAGAAATTATGCTAACCACTAAGGGTATTATTTCAGAATAGCATCCATCAAATGGACACTGGAATTAATATATTATTTCAGAATAACATCCATCTAATGGACACTGGAATTAATATATTATTTCAGAATAGCATCCATCTAATGGACACTGGAATTAATATATTATTTCAGAATAACATCCATCTAATGGACACTGGAATTAATATATTATTTCAGAATAGCATCCATCTAATGGACACTGGAATTAATATATTATTTCAGAATAACATCCATCTAATGGACACTGGAATTAATATATTATTTCAGAATAGCATCCATCTAATGGACACTGGAATTAATATATTATTTCAGAATAACATCCATCTAATGGACACTGGAATTAATATATTATTTCAGAATAGCATCCATCAAATGGACACTGGAATTAATATATTATTTCAGAATAACATCCATCTAATGGACACTGGAATTAATATATTATTTCAGAATAACATCCATCTAATGGACACTGGAATTAATATATTATTTCAGAATAGCATCCATCAAATGGACACTGGAATTAATATATTATTTCAGAATAACATCCATCAAATGGACACTGGAATTAATATGTTATTTCAAAATAACATCCATCTAATGGACACTGGAATTAATATATTATTTCAGAATAACATCCACTAGATGGATGTTATTCTGAAGAAGAAGTGGCTAAAGTGGTTACAGGACTGGGGTTCAGTTGAAATAAGAACTGCACATATTGAGAGCAAGAAGCACATAAAGAGACAAGTGAAGAGGAAAAAGAAGGAAGTAATGATGATCGAGGAAGAAAAATGAATGCAAACTACTCTGATAAATAGGAAGTTAATCTGGAAAGAGGTGCCGAAATGTAGAAGTGAAAGCGGAAAGAAATGTGATGGTGTGAAGGATGTAGGTGGTAGAATATTAACCCATGGGCATGAAGTAAGGACCAGATGGAAAGAATATTTTGACAGCTTGATGAACTGGAATAGAGAGAGCAGAGAGGCTGTAAACATGATTGGTTTGGGGGCTGTGCACAGAAGGAATGCAGTACCAGGAGACGTGACACTTTCACAAGTGAAGAGTGCTGTGAAGCGGCTGAAAAATGGGAAAGCAACTGGGGTTGATGAGGTGTAGGCAGAGATGCTTAAGTGTAGTGGAGAGAGTGGAATGAAATGCTTGTTGGAGATATGGAAGAAGGCATGGATGAGTGAAACTGTACCTGCAGAGTGGAAAATGGCTGTGATTGTACTCCTGTACAAAATAAAGGTAAGCGAGGCGAGTGCAAGAATTATCGTGGCATAAGTTTCTTGAGAGTGGTAGGAAGGTATATGGAAGCATGTGTAAGGGTTAATGGGCATCTAAGTGAACGGTTCACGGTCGTTGTGGGCGTGCGACAAGGCTGTGTGATGTCGCCATGGTTGTTTAATATATATATGGACGGGGTGATGAGCGAAGTAATAACACGAATAATGGAGAGAGGGATAGCGTTGGTAATGAATGGTGATGGATAGAATATCTCAAATTTGTTGTATGCTGATGATGCAGTACTGCTTGCAAGTACCGGAAAAGAACTTGGAGGGCTAGTGCAGAGTTTTGCTGAGGTCTGCGAGCGCCGTGCCTTGAGAATAAATGTAGAAAAGAGTAAAGTGATGGTTACTGAGAGAGAAGGTGACTCCCAGTGCGATGTTACAGTGAATGGAGGGAGACTGGAATTGGTGAGAGAGTTCAAATACCTGGGTACAGTGACAGAAAAAGAGATGAAAATGTGCAAAAGAAGTTGAAAGTAGAGTGACACAAGGAAGAAAAGTAGCTGGTGCTATGAAGGCCTTGAGAAGAAACAGAGGCTTGAGTGCTGCAGCTGCACGGAGCTTGCATGATAATGTCAAGATTAAGAACAGTGGAGATGAGACTGCTGAGGAATTTATGTGGAGTACAGAGGGTGGATAGGATACGAAATAATGTGGTTCGTGAAAGATGTGGAGTGAGGAAGTGGACACCAGAATCGTAGAGAGTGTACTGAAATGCTATGGTCACATGAAGACAATGGATAAGAACTGAGTGGTGAAAAAGATATATCAGAGCTAATCTGAAGGCGACAGGAGGCGAGGTAGGCCAAGGAGGAGATGTGGTGGATGAATGTGTGAGGAAGAGAGGTTTGGAAGTCGGTGAGGCTAGGGAACTGACAAGAGGTCGAGCTGGCTGGATGAATGTTGTGAGGAGAAGTGCATGATCAGGGATCTGGCACCCGTTTGTAACGTGGCAGCATCCGGATTGACTCAATCGGATACGTTTATGTGAAGCTACAGAACGTGGTGAATCGTTTTGGCGTAGCCGATAGAGCCAAGATTCCAGGGTCTTGAATGATAAGTGAATGGAAGCGTGGCCCATTGGATTAGGCAAATTTGGGCTGTCTGGACATTGCTACTCCTCACCCTGCCCTAGGGTGAGAAAGGAGGTCCGGATAATGATGATGAACATCCATCTAAATGGACACTGGAATTCATATATTATTTCCGAAGAGCATCCATGTAATGGACACTGGAATTAACATATTATTTCAAATAACATCCATCTAATGGACAATGAAATTAATATATTATTTCAGAATAACATCCATCTAATGGACACTGGAATTAACATGTTACTTGCGATCTACCTATAACCATACGCCTTAATCCGACACGGGGTGGTCACAAACAAATCACCTCCATGTCGCACTGTCCCCTGCCACGTCCATCCCCCCCTCCACAACTTACACCCCCCTTTCTCATATACCTCTCCACCCCATCACTTCATCAGTGTCGTCCAACCTCTCCCACCCCTATCCACCTCACTCACATACACTCTCCTCCTTAATCAATCTCCATCCTCTCCACATGGCCAAACCACCTCAGTCTACTTCTCCTAATGCATTCTAACACATCCACACCATAATGCTTCTTCACTTACTCATTTATCAGTCTATCTTTCCATGAAACTTCACATGCTCCTCTCAAACATATAACTCACAAGTTATTTGAGTTATTGGAAATGAATTTCCACTGCTCTCTCTTGACCTGTGCCCTTCCAACAAGGTCCAAGCATCGCTTCCAAACGTTCACAATACCATCATGCAGTGACTTTGATTCCCATGCTCACTTCCTTATTTCTTATCACTACTTTCAATGAACCAGCAACCTTTCTTTCCTGTTGTACCCTTTCCAGCAGTTCATGCTCCAAACTTCCATCCTTACTCATCACACTACCCTAATACGTAAATGCATTCACATTTTCCATTTCCTCACCATCCCGCTCCAGTGTGCACTCAGTGACTTCATTTCTCTGGAAGACCACAACTTTACTCTTCCCTACATTCACCTTTAGAGTTTAGATTCCGTTTCTTACAAACTCCCCCAGATTCACTCACCAAACCTTGAGGTTCTCCTTCGTCTTCATTTAACAATACAGTATCATCTGCAAACAACAGAACAGGGTTTCCAAACGCTACCTTCTCTCATTAGGACCGCTCCAACATCCACTACCCTACCTTGTATCTCTTTTATAACTCCATCCATATACAAACTGAACAACTATGGAGACATGACACATCAGTTTCAATCCAACATTCAGACAGAAAAATTCGCTCAGTTCGCTGTCCACACGCACTGCAGCCGTAGCACCCTCGTAACATACTTCCCACGGAATTTAACGCTTTCCATTTACTCCGTCATTTTTCAATATTTTCTACATTCCTCGTCTACCCACTTTGTCATATACTTTCTCCAAATCCAGGATGGCTGCATCCAATTTCTTTCCCATCTCCAGAAACCTTTCCACTAAACAGCTTAGGATGAATATCTGATCTACACCTCTTCCCTTCCTGAAACCTTCCTGTTCTTCTTCAACTAATTCCTCTCTTTTTTTCCTTAATTCTGCCAACAAGTATCCTACCATACACTTTTCCTATTACACTATGAAGACACACGCCCCTATGATTACCACACATTTTCCCATTTTCCCTTGTACAGGGAAATAATTGCTTGGCTTATGAAATTGAGTGCAACTTCTCTTCCATAATCATACATTTGAAATGCTTCTTATACTGAAGTTAGTAGTGTAATCAATGATGAGGGAGAGATTCTCGGGCTTCCATCTCTATCCGTAATGAGACCTGCATTAGGCTGGGTTTAATCATGCTCAGCTATGCTGGGATACGTCAACTTATACCATAATGGTTTAATTAATTAATAAATGCACTGTACAAGGTCTTACAAATATAACAAGAGAAGAACGCATGGTGGATGAAGACATTATGATGTGCAATGGAAACTAAACTACCTATCTGTCTATTGCCAGACGCCTTAATCCCGTAAGGCGTGGCCACAAACAAATCGCCCTATCACCTCAGCTCACCCCCCCGCCCTCTCTCCACTCCATCCTTCCATCTCATCCTCGGCCTCCCCATCCCTTTCCCCCCTCCCTACACCTCACTCACATCCACTCTTCTCGTTAGTCTCTCGCTCTCAATCCTCTCCACATGGCCAAACCACCTCAATGTATTTCTCCTAACGCTTTCTGTCACACCCACATCCACACCACAACGTTCATTCACCTCCTCATTTGTCAGTCTGCCTCTCCATGTAACTCCACATGCTCCTCTCAAATAGCTGAAACTAGAAAAAATAAAACAAAGTGATTTTCTTGAATAAACTAGGAAAAATAAAGTATTTTCTTGAATGTTTCCACAGAATGTGAGGAAAACACAAAAAGGGTGGAGGAATAATAATGCCTTTGTATAAAAAAGTACAAAACTGAAATAAAAAGAAACAGGAAGCAGTGATATTTATCTGTGAAATGCTTTTTTTTTTTCCCAAGTACCTGAGGCATATAAACCCTGTGGGTGGAAAAGATAAGGAAATATTTCAAAAATATGAGACGCCGCAGAAATACCACGAAAAAAAAAAAAGGAAAGATGAGGCACTGACAGCGACAGAAGACGTCTGTAGTCGTGTGGGTTTTCTTGGAACAGCTGCTGGATGAAGGTGGAAAATTAGATTTTGAATGGATGGATAAAAGAACCTAATTTTATTAAACAGTGATCAGAACTGTAGAGGGATCACAACATGGGAGAGAAATTATATAAAAAAAAAGTGTCAGACTGCTTTGCTAACCATATAACATATGAGATATTTCTAGAGGTGTCAATGGACAAAGAGAAACAAACCAAAGACATATGAGACCACAACTTACTACTGATGGGTTTAGGAGGAAACAAGGAAAAGGAGGTGGAAATGCCACAGGGGGAAACTGTTTACTTTATAAAGGATAAGCAGTCTCTGAATGATTATACTGTACTTGGGTAGTGTGATGGGTAAGGATGGAAGTTTAGAGGATGAAGTACTTGAAAGGGTACAACAGGGAAGAAAGGTTGCTGGTTCTTTGAAAGCAGTGATAAGATGCAGAGAAGTGAGCATAGATGTAAAAAAAAAGTCACTGCATGACAGTATAAGGTACCAACTCTGAGATATGGAAGCAAAGCTTGGGCCTTGCTGGAAGGATACAAGTCAAGAGTGAGAGCAGCGGAAATGAGATATTTGAAAGAAGCATACATGTGGAGTTACAAGGAGAGAGACTGACAAATGAGGGAGTGAAAGTGGGTTGTGGGCGTGGATGAGATATAGTGTTCAGAGAAATACACTGAGGTGGTTTAGCCATGTGGAGAGAATGGAGAGCAAGAGACTAATGAGGAGTGTGTGAATGAGATGGATGGGGGAAGGGGGAAGAGGGAAGGGGAGGCCGAGGATGAAATGGAGAGACATATGAGAGAGGGGTGTGTGAGCTGGCTGGAAGGCAGTGAAATGGCAGGAGACAGGACGACAAGGAGGCGATTTGTTTGCAGCCACCCCTTATGGATTAAGGCGTCTGGTTATAGACAGATAGACATTAGGTTACAGATACTGTATATTTCATCTATTCACTGCACAACGCTGGTATCTGGACTGTAGTAAAAATAATATGACAAAGAACTGTTTTAAAGATAATAACTTATTGAAGCATTAAACTTTTCAACATCAGAATGTTTTCATTTTTACTCTGGAAGCTACTGGTAATGTTTACCACTACTCCTTAATGCCTGTGTCTTGGTTGAGGTCACTGGTGTGAGTGTGTAGTATACTGCTGGATCACACTGGCATCTGCCAAGAGAAATGTACAGAAAATTTCTCAAAGATACTGGTGTCAAACAACAACAGTAACTCTATATTAACATTTTTGCCGAGGTACTTAACAAATTATTTAATTGTGTAATAATAACCATAAAACATTTTCTAGACTTGCAAACTACAATATGTCCTGAGATATGAAGACAATCTTGGTTAAATATCCTGGTTGGTTTTGCATTATTTAGATAAAAAAAAAAAAATGCAGCTTGGTTTTACTGAAGGTGGCTTTCAATCTGATCCTTGAGCTGCAAAACAAATTATATTTTTTAATAGGCTACAGTTCAATTCTCAATCCACTCACTTGCTGTACTGCCGCCTACTGCTTCCTTCACCTTCATCAATCTTTATCTGTGATTGCCGTCCACTCATCTTATTTCTCCCATCTTTCCTGTCACTTTTCATTAGTCTTCTTTCCTTTCCAGGTGGCTTTACATTGAGTTGCAAGCCTAATTGTTTCCTGTAAGCCAGGAAACTATTTGCAACGCTGGGTGGTAACCATATAACCTACCCACACGTGTTCCCGTCACCAAGTGGGTTGGCGGATGGCTAGTGCCCCTCCCCGTGAAACAACTCAAAGACAAACGGCCACCCTTTATGGGAGTATGGCGTCTGGCTACAGATAGATAGACTGATAGACAGAGAGATACACAGACGATACTGAACCAACAGGACCATTTTGTTGTGTGCTTGACATTGTTTTTTTTTTTACCTCCACCACAGTGCAGTGTTAAGCCCCGTCCACACTAGGGTCGTGCCACGTGCTCTGTTCCGCGTCATGTTGCTGATGCCAGTGACGTCCATAGCAGTACTACAATGGGCAGAACACACCAGTTACCGTTGACCTGCAAGAGGGTGATGATAGATACCAACACTGCAGCAGTTCAAGAGACTGTGATGTGGAGTATTGTGGTACTATGTTGTGACAAAATGAAAAAGAATAGGAAAAAGAAGATGTGGTGCAAGCAATGGCTGTCTCGTCATTGTTTTAAACTTGCACTTCTTAAGTTGTCCTTGTATTGCTTGTTTTTCATCTGCCACATACATGGATGCATCTTCAGCAGTTCTATAAAATGTAGGGCGTTGCCCCTTGACCATTCAATACCAGTACTATCTTCTGACACTGCGTCGTACTGCAGATCAAACAGCGGTAACGGAAGCCAGACAGCTACTGTGAGGGCATTGTAGCGCGCTGTCACCATGAAATGTCCCTCGTCCAGATTTGCCCGAAGTATGCAGCACAGACCCTCCGCGGCACGAAAACCCGAGTTGGGCAACATGACGTGCAACAGAGCATGACCCCTAGTGTGGACGGGGCTTTAGTCTATACAGCAGATCCACTATGGCTGCTGGTGCTGTGTTGGAGTAACTCACATTTTGGTGTTGTGTACAGTATATGGTACACGAGTGTACCGGTTCCCCACCTAACCTAACTAACCAAGTTCACCACAACAGGACACAGTTCATCTGATCCAATATGGTTGCTGGTGTGATGCTTGGGTAACTAAGTGTTGCTGTTGCACATATGGTAATTATTGTACACATGATTGTCAATCTTCTTGCTTTCCACATGCCCTGTCTTTTACAAACTAGTTTTATCATCATCACTTACCAACTGCTGCTGCTTGTGTGCTGTTGGCCTAATTCAGGTAGTGGTGATGTGACCACAAAGTTATATTTGGTTTGGCACATTCACAAAACATAAACATTATTGAATAACAAATATTATCACAAACTATGGCTGTCCCTTAAGGGTACAGTATATACAGGGTGTCCCTAGAGTTATATCAAAAACTTTGAGAAATGACAGATGAGGGAATTCTAAGCAAAAGATGTTATATGAACATGTGTCCAAATCTCAACCGTTAAGGAGCTACAATTACTGATGACCTTATAGGCGAAAATGGTCTCCTTCATAATTCGCCCATAAGGTCATCAGTAACTGTAGCTCCGTAACGGTTGGGATTTGGACACATGTTCATATAACATTTTTTCCTTAGAATTCCCTCCTCTATCATTTCCCAAAGTTTTTGACTTAACTCTCGGGACACCCTGTATATATATATATATATAAAAAAGATTAATACTTTGCCACAAGGCCACAGCCCTTCCATATTTCCTATTGAAACCAGTCTTTCACAGGCTACTTGTTGTGCTTCCTAAATTACCATAAACACAGGGATTATTTTTTTTTGACATCTGTGAAATACATATAGACTTGTTTATATAAACATCATACATTCCCTCACTCCCACGAAAGTACCAGCAACAGCAAGTCTTGCTGCCAAACTCTCCAAATGCATGTCTTACTTTTGGCATAATTTGAACTTCCCAAATGATATGTTAGGTTTGGAAAATTTCAGTTAAGTTAGGCTTGGTTACATTAGGAACGGATTGGTTAGATTAGGATAGGATTGGATTGGCTGTTGGAATAAGTTAGCTTATAATACATTAGATTAGGTTTATTAAGACTCAACCTTGGTATTTGGACTGACAGGTATCTGAGGGGTGTCTAGATAAGGTTAAGTGGCAATCCTAGGTGCTTAAAATCAGAGGGGTGAGAGGGTGAAGCCCCCAGTTAGGATACTCTAGCTAAGGATGGGTTAGGTTAGGCCGGATCATTAGGCATCCTATAAACTTGAATGTCTGATGCACTAACGCGTCCCGTCGGCAAGACAGTCAGTAATCAACGCATCGTCAGTAAACAGGCTGCCACAGGCAAACTGGCGGCTTCCTTAAATAACACAAAAGTGTATTTTTATTTACTCTACGCATTTTGCAATCTAAAATAACAATATAACTATCTATGTTGCCTATGGTAATTACTTTCCCGAAGTTCATGAAACTCTAAGAAGACAGTTGCAATCGCCACACCCATTTCACAGAATCAAAAAAAAATAATAATAATAATAATAATAATAATGAAAGAAAACAAAATGAGTGTCCATTAAAAGAAATAGTACAGAGGAAAGTAGTAACACATGAGGAATTGTAGGTAAATAAAGAGAGCAAATTGTATTTTTCCCCCTTTAGAGCAGGGAGGCTCAGTGGTAGAGCGTCGGACTCGGGACCAGGGGGTCGTGTGATAGAGCAACGCCCGGTAGCTGCCATGCCGGGAGGGGTAGCGCCCTCCTGTCACCTAGCAAGGCTATATGATCTAATAAGGTATAGCTCGGGGGAACATTTCCCTTTTCCACTTTGGAGCAGAGGGGCCTGAGGCTGGGCTGGTGTAGTGCAGAACACTTAAGGACAGGAGGCTGACCTACGCCCCTGGTAATGTCTACAAGACAGAAATACTTGTGGGACTCCAACCACAGTGCACAGCCACAGGCCACTGTGCATTCTGACCCAACAGCTCTACTACCACACCACCATTAAAAGGTAACAAAAGTGGTAACAAAGTAACAAATAACTCAGCACACAAAGTATACTCCCTCTGGCTACCTCTGGGACTTGAACCACAGCACATTTTGACCCGAGGGCTCTACCTCCACGCCACCATTAAAAAAAGTAACAAAGTGGGTAAAAAAGTGAGTAACAAGTAACATCAAAGAAAGTAAATGTCCCTCCAATAAGACAGAGTAAACTGAGAGTAACAAATAACATCAGAGAGTAATGTCTGTCCATAGAGATAATTCTCAGCACTAAGCAAAAAGACAAAACAAAATGTAGATTCCATTAAAGTAAAACAAAAACTTATAAGATGAATCAAATCACACCAGGTGTGGGGGTGGGGCCTGCCGCTGTGTGGGGTGGTGGTAAATCACACCAGGTGTGGGGGTGGGGCCTGCCGCTGTGTGGGGTGGTGGTAAATCACACCAGGTGTGGGGGTGGGGCCTGCCGCTGTGTGGGGTGGTGGTAAATCACACCAGGTGTGGGGGTGGGGCCTGCCGCTGTGTGGGGTGGTGGTAAATCACACCAGGTGTGGGGGTGGGGCCTGCCGCTGTGTGGGGTGGTGGTAAATCACACCAGGTGTGGGGGTGGGGCCTGCCGCTGTGTGGGGTGGTGGTAAATCACACCAGGTGTGGGGGTGGGGCCTGCCGCTGTGTGGGGTGGCGGTAAATCACACCAGGTGTGGGGGTGGGGCCTGCCGCTGTGTGGGGTGGTGGTAAATCACACCAGGTGTGGGGGTGGGGCCTGCCGCTGTGTGTGGGTGGTGGTAGCGGTGGTTCAGGTACAGGGCCGAGACACTGACCAACAGTTTGACCACAAACCACGCCACCACCCCCACCCAAGCCCCATTCCACACCTCCCACACCTCTATCACCCCAACTATGGCCTCCAGGGGGTGAAGCAGCTGGGCACAATAGATGGCACTCAGTGCCAGCTGCCAACTCAGCATACTGACACCCAGAATTACACTCAGCACCAACAGCACAACCTGAAACACGTCATTTTTGACAAACCAAAAGCCAACCCAAGTGGTGAGCAACCAACAGTGATAAACAATAAGCCAAGTTAGACCCGCGTTGACCTCATACCGCAATTGTGAAGAAATTACCATCCCGGTCAATTCAGACAACATTAGCCTACCGGGATAGTGACTATATTCTTCTCCTAATGACTTAATTGCCCAGTTAAGCCTTGATGGCTCAATATTATGGCGCAAAATTGTGTCTAGAGGAACACCATTCTCAACAAATTGGTAAACAATATCAGAAATATCCTTACGGAAATAGGGAACACATGTTTTGACAAAAATGGTGAAACCTAAATCAGTAAGTGACACAATTACGAACCAACAAGTTATGAGTACGAACAATATCTTTTTGAGGAGGGGCCGAATCCCGTTAGTGTTGACGGGGATAGTGGTGGGGCGGTAGACCCCGTTGTCCATGTGTACAACTGTGTGGGACATTTTGGGATGAGCTTACCAAAACTTAATCGTAAGCTATATCACAATCCAATATCGTACTACACAGTACGATTAATTTTAACCTTACTAACCGTTATAAAATTACGGGTCACAATGAAAATGCGAGAGCGCGGACAACACACCCTCTCGCTAACTCGTCCACTAGAGTCGCTCACGCAGGTGCTCACCTTTTATAGCCCCAAGACGCCGGAAGTGGATATTATGAATACTTCGCGCTGCCAATATTTCGTTATTTTTCTGCCATAATTACCTCAGTGCCATTCAAACCCTTTAAACTTACACATTTTAAGACAAAAAAATCAGTATTCTTAATTTTAGTAAATTAAGATTGATTTAGTGTTAAAATCGCATAATAAGGAAGGTCAAGTAGGTAATATTTTCGAGACTGCCTTTTTTCGGTCGTATCAACTTAAATTCAAATCTGCGTTTGTATTTTTGAATGCACCACAGCAAAGGCAACATAAACCAGCCATATTGTTTTGTGAATATTCATTGTTTCCTTTTTCATTTCCTAACTATTGTTTCTTCAAAGAAGACTGAAATAAATAACGTTTCACAAAGACTTCTCCAACCTCCTTGGAAAATATCATGCATAGTTATGACACCTACCACAATACTAACCTACTGGCCTGTGACTCCATATCCTTTCCATAGCACCTCTTCGTGACTAGCACCATAGTCTATGTTAGTGCTAATCTCTTATTACAGCACAACACTGAAGATGGTTAGATGGCAATTTTACGCCAAGTTAAAGTAAACAGAGTTTAGTATCGTCACTATATACTTTCCTCTAACTTCTCCTAAAGGCCTTACTTTGATCAGCTGGATTGGTGATAATTACAGTATAAGGGAAAAACATTCAAGCACCAGATTCTGTGGCTACTAATGGTGCTTTTAATAACAAAATCAAACAATTTATGGATGCTGTGAACTCTCTTCAGCTACAATTAGGGTGAGGTGGGGGTCAACCCTACTATTTGTGGCAAAATATTACACCAAACATTCAGATAAAGGTTTTCTTATGAAATGTAAATATCTAAAGAAGCTTCAGGAACAGGGCTATCTTTGGTATGGTTATCACTTCTTTTGAGATATGATAAGTTATCTTAAAAGTCTTTTTTCAAAAAGGTAGCCATAAGTTATCTTAAAAGTGTCTTTTCAAAAATGTAGCCATGTGTATAGGTAGTGGGGGTGAAGCCTACATCCTATTTGACAACACTATAATGTGTTACCAAAGTAAATCTAAGTTTATATATGAAGTAGGCAATGTAAGAATTCAGAGCAGAGACATTTATCTACTCCATGACTTTCATATTGCCTTACAAGCAACACAAAAATTTAATATTCCATTATTAAATGTTTAACCTGGCTGAATACTGAAATGTGGTGCTAAATTATTGTAAAAGTAAAGGACATATGCTGTCCCAGTACAAAAATGTTGGCCACATGTTACAGAAATATATATGCCATGAATGAAGAAAAACAGGCCAGGTTAAGACGTAGCACTGTTATTATTTAAAAAAGATATATGCTACAACACTACATAAATCAAGGTGAAGGTACACACTGCACTCTTTAATCTACCTCGGGTGTTATGCCAGCATGTTAACCTGATGTTACAAGTCTACATATTGTACTGAGTTAGAGCCACATTGAATTTAATTATTCCGGCAAGCCTCTGTTTTACCTCCCCCCCATTTGCAAGGCATCTTGATAAACCTGTGAAAGACATATTACGTGAGTTCTTTACACACAAATCACCTTACTAATACTGTATTTTGTAATTTGTGGTGGACCGTAGAGAAATCAATTGGTATTGTACGCCCTACAACTATCGGTAAAAATAAAATGACACAATATCTTTATTGGGTTATAGGCCAAATAATTCAATCTGCAAGGCTCAACTGCATATCCCATATTAACAAAATTATACATATATCCCTGCAACAAAATCGTACCGTATATGACTGAAAATCATGTTGCACCAAACACATGTACGTAATTTCATGCTGGATTGCTAGCAGTAATGTTCTGTGAGTATCCAGGTACCTTCTAGGTATTTATTTTGCATGATGTGTCCACTACCCACGCCATAATATTTATAAATTCGACACAGGCCTCGGGTTTCGGTCATCAATTTCTTCATATATTATAGTAGCTAAGTAGACAGACTCTAATTACGACAGAATGCCCTACCATCAGAATCTACCAGTATTCATTGTCGATATACGATGTATCAGCAGTGTTAAATGTTATACCAGATATCCAAAAAAATGGTAACTCACCTCCCACATCCAGCTTTAAAGAATGTAAACATGGCGCTACCAGGCGGCCCAGCTGTCGTGCCGCGTTTTCTTCTTAAACGGTTACTATTCTAGGCCCAATAGGGAGTAAAGGAAAGCGTCTGTACCACTCCCTAGTACGTTTATACCCACCTCACACAACCCAAGAACGTCTGTATCACCCCCTAGCACGGCTTATGCCCACCTCACCCAACCAAAGAGTGTCTGTATCACCCCCTAGCACGGCTTATGCCCACCTCACCCAACCAAAGAGTGTCTGTACCACTCCCTAGCACGGCTTATGCCCACCTCACCCAACCAAAGAGTGTCTGTACTGTGCCCTGGACTATGCATGTGACTAACGCCACGCGTAAAGAATATTATGGTTATAATCTGGTGGCACCATATATATTACATACTAATTATACCTACAGCATGTTAAAATATCACAAGATATTCGCCTACGTCGATATACACGTATCAATACTTATCTACTTCAGAGAGTGCACAATTAACCTATACCTGTTCTTCGCAAACATTCATATTTACTGGAATTCAATGTATAACAAGATCATTTTATAAATATGTTTGATAATTATACTTACATAACACCGTGGGTGAATGTTATTGTTGTAGTGTCTACAGTATATTCTTTTACAGTAACTGTACAGATAAACTGGTATACACCACTCTTATGTCATTAAACTGTGTACTATGCATTACGACTAGCCATTCAACATACCATGCAATGCTATCTGCAGCTGTGGTAGTCCATTTCTGTTCACTTCCAGGAGAGTTTGACCATGCAGTGTCTTCTCCAGCTGTGGTACTCTATCTCTGTCCTCTTCCACGGGAGTCTGACCATCAGGGTGGAAGGAATGGATGCTGCCATCTGTGTAATGTCATAAATAGTTTGGGATCAACGAGACATACCTAACCAATAGTGCTGTTATATGTGTGCAATATGGACACCATCAGTATAAGGAGAGTGCATTGATAAAAAGACAGTTTACAAGCATTATCTTCACCATAATCACTGGGACAGGGGAGACTGCCTACCTCACTGTGCAGCTACTCTGTAATGTCCTCATCACAAATTGGTTATGCTATCATATTTTGTATATATGACACTTGTATATTATGACTATATGCCATAATGTGTTCTGTATTATGTTATGGACATCCATACATCGTACCAGAGGAAACGTCTGTCAACCATTTGTGCCCCTTTTACAAAATTAGTCATTGCCATCAACTTGCATGTGTTACATATAATCATTATACAATCCTGGAGGAGGAATGGGTGAATATCTACCATAGTCTGCTGGTGTCAACTGATGATGTACAACAGCATCTGGATGGACGTTGATGGAAGGACAATCTTCAGCACTTGTAGCGGGATGTACTGGTGGATCCTCGATTGACATATCCCCTGTGGAGGTGGAGCCAATTAATACAAACTATACCGTTAGTCCTAATACATAAGGGGAACAGCAGGTAATATGTGCAACATTTATCCATACATGAAGTACAGTACATAAATGTTTGGCAATGTAGCTTTGTTCTGTCTGCAACTGTTATGCAGGTTATTAATATAAAAATCACCACTTTATGATATGCGGATGGCGGTGGCTGAGTCGGTATAGAGGCTGCCTGAAGTCCTAATGGACCCAGGTTCGAATCCCAGCTGGGGCTGGGAACAGTTTAAGGATTTGAATTTCATAAAAAGCAGACATTTCTGATCAACCAGAGACCCGCCTACATGTCATAAAAGTACCCCCGCTAATACCAGTACACCAGTCTTGTATGAGACAGCCCTAGCATGTATTCAATATGGATGGTGTGTTAGCGCCGAAGTGGTGACATGTGGATATGTAGGAGGCCTACTGGGACTTGAGAATAAATATATATACAGGTATATACAGTATATATATTACCATAAGAGCATGTCAACTTTTATTTTCATATTTTCTTTTGGGGGGTGGGGGGTGATGGGGGAAGGGGGGGACAGCTCAAGCAGCCCAAGTTATCAGCATCAACTAGAATTTCCCAGTTGAAGTAACATGTATTAATCGGTCACGCCTCGGTAAGCTGAAATTAAGCCAGATTTTTTTTTTTTTTTTTTTTTTTAATGCGAGGAAGAAGGAACCAAAGGCCATGAGCCCGCAAAACAGTTCCCTTCAAGAGAAAAACAAAATACAATAGAGACTCAAATTCATTATCACGCTGATCACATTATATCACGCTCATGACATGTATACAGACTGAGGTCAGACATGGAGCCGAAGCCGGCTTAGGCTTCATGACGCCATGGTTTTTAGGTCTTGGCTTTGGCTTCATGAAGCCATGGTTTTTGGTCGCGGCATAGGCATCATGAAGCCATGATTTTTAAGTCGCGGATTCGGCTTCATGAACCCATGGTTTTTGGTCGTGGCTTCGGCTTCAGGAAGCCATGGTTTTTAGGTCGTGGCTTCGGCTTCGGCTTCAGGAAGCCATGGTTTTTAGGTCGCGGTTTCGGCTTCAGCTTCGAAGCCAAGGGCTTGGCTTCAGCCCCAACTGCTGGCTAAAGCACCAGACCTAGAATATTCGTTACAGGAACAGAATATGCATAAAAACTGCCTGATTTTCATATTTTCAAGTCCTTTCCTTTGCATCCACTTCAGCTTAATAAAACATCAAATATTATATACAGAATCCTTTATTTCCAGACTGACGATTCCTAGGGTCAACATTTGTATGTAAGAGATAATGGTACTGTACCTATTTGCCCCTAGGTAAGATGCAAGGTATTATGCACTCACTCACTTGCAAGGACTCACTACGTTTGAAGTTCTGATTTTCTTACTGGCTGGTTACAACTGGCATACTGTAACACGAAGCTGATTACTGGCTTCATAAAATTCTGACAGCTTCGGCTTTGTCTCTGTGAATGTCTACCTGGCTTTGGCTTCGACTTCACGACTTTCCAAGGCCGCCGGCTTCGGCTTCATGACTTTTGAAGGGCTTCGGCTTGGAAGCCAAAGAGATGGCTTCAGCCCCATGTCTGACTGGGGTTGAGAAATCCATTGGTTGGGTACAGTGGTATGACAATACAACTTGTTGATCCACTAACTGGATGGCAATACATAATTACTGACAAATGTCATAACATTAATGGTACTGACATGCAAATATGATTTACGGAAGGGGTCACTTTACTACTTTATTTATACTTTGTATAAAACATGTATTGATGTTATCCATGCTCTGTACAAATACACAAATTAAGAATGCTATAAATATCATACAGACGAATAAATATTCTATTAAGGAGTGCAACACGTAACTATTACTGGTGGAATGGCGACAGCTGTTGGAACAAGTCTGCGTTAATAATATTCTTCACAGAAATGATCGCAGCTTTAAGACAGATGGGGACAACCTCTATGTTCTTTTAATACAAACTTCAGCTATTCTGTGAAAATAAGATTATGTTTGATATAGGTAATGATAACACATTTATTATTGGTGATGGTAGTAGAGGAATAAAGTTAAAATTATTTACCTTTATCAAGAGACTTGCCTTACTGTACACATGTACCTCACATCACTCATTCACTCCCTCACTCACTCATTCACTCAGAAAATACACTGTACTGTATGTGTGTGCACACAGGAATAACATTTGTGGCAACTCATTTATTCCAGAGTACCCGGTATGCAATGCTGTCATCAGCACTGCACTGTTGCATTTCCCAGTGGCTAATTATCTCAAAGCTAATGCCACTTTACATCTGCAGATAAAAACACGCAGCCGGCCGGGGTCGGACGGGTTTAGAGGACTGGTTGGAATTTGGGGATGGTCGGACGTGGGATATGGGTGTGGCTAGACATGGTTGGGATTTGGGGCGACATTAGACGTGGGATATGGGTGTGGCTAGGACTAGTTGCGATTGGGCGTGGCTGGATGTGGGATACTGGTATGGCTAGAACAGGATGGGATTTGAGTGTGGCTGGACGTGGGATATGGGCGTGGCTAGAACTGGTTGGAATTGGGCGTGTCTAGGTGTAGGATTTGGCTCTGGCTGGGCGTGAGAGTTGAATGTGGCTGAGCTTGTGGCTGGGTGTGAGATCTGGGTGAGGCGGGGAGGGGAATTTGGGTGAGGCGGGGCAAAGGATGTGGGTGAGACGGGGCGAGGGATTTGGGTGGGGCAGAGCAAGGGATTTGGGTGGGGCAGGGCAAGGGATTTGGGTGGGGCAGGGCAAGGGATTTGGGTGGGGGGGGGCGGGGGATTTGGGTGGGGCGAGGAATGGGATTTAGCCATGGTTGTTCTTGGTAATTGCGCGTGGGATCTGGGCATTGTTAGGAGGCTGGATGAGGACTAGACAGAATTCAGGTAGGGCTGAGTGGGATTTGGGCGGGTTTGGGAATGGGATTTAGGCGTGGGATCTAAGACAGACGGGGGATTGGGGGGATTTGGGCGTGGTTGGAATGGAATTTGGCCGTTGTTGAATGCGGAGAGGTGTGGCTCCTGGGACTTGGGCTGGAGGCTGGAGTGATGTGGTGGAGTGAGGTCTGGTGGGGTGGGGATGCTGATGAAATCTGGCATGGTGTGGTGTTATGTGGTGGGCTGGTGAGATGTGTGGTGTGATGGGATGTGGTGTGGTATGTGGTGTGCCGTGCTGCGATGCGTTGTGAGATGTACTATTATAAAGAATGAGGGTATATGAGGCTGCTGTAAGGAATGGTGTGGTCTAAAGCGTGGTGTTGTGGTGGGTTGTGGTGTGGTGGGGCCAGTTTTATTTTATGTGGTGTGGTGTGGTGTGGTTTAGTGTGGTGTGGTGTTGTGTAACGACGAGTGGCGTGGAGGGCTGCAGACAAAGCAATTAAGGGTGGTTTGGGGGTGATGGTGGAAAATGAAAGAAAAGGGTTTAGCCGTGAAGGTGTTTGAATGTATGGGTGTGGTGGAGCGTTGACGTATAGTGTGGGAAGGGAAGTGTGGTGGTGTTAAGGTGTAACTTGTGGAAAGAAGAGAAGTAAAAGTGTAAGAGGTGCAGTTTGTTAGAAGAGGTGGTGTGGTGAGTAGGTGACAGTGAGTGGAAAACGGACGTGTGGGGAGAGACATGTTAAAGGCACGGTTTGAGGGGGGGGGGGAAGTGTGAATGTGGGTAGTGGGATAAAAGATGTTGGAAGGGATTGGAGTTTGATGTGAGGAAAACAAGAGGCTTTCACAGAGGAGATGTGTAGGTGTAAAATGTGTAAACAAAAAGTGTGGGAAGAGCTACAAGTTAGATGTACGGTGGGGGAACAAAAAAAGAGGTAGGGAGAAAAGATGTAAAGGAAGAAGGTGTTAAAACAGGAGGAACTGAAAGATGCAGGATGAGATGAAAGATGGAAATGTAGGCTATGACCCGAAAGGTACAGGGGAAAAAAATCGATGTTAAGTGTGGAGGCATAAGTGTTTGAGGTGCAGAAAAAGGCTGGTGGAGCAGAAAAGAGCTAGTCTATGGACAAAAAAAAAAAAAAAAAAAAAAAAAAAAAGTAAATATAGCGTGGGGAAAAAAGGATGTGTGGAGGACAGATGCATGTGAAAAGAAAAATGAAGAAAAAGGTGTGTAAGGTGTGTACAAATGAAGCATAAAAATGTGTATGTGTTATAATATTAGCTGCAGAAAAAGACGGTGTAGAAAAAAGACGTGCATGGAACTGAGAGAGAGAGAGAGAGAGAGAGAGAGAGAGAGAGAGAGGATCAAAACCTCTCGATAGGCTATGCGAGCCAGCCAGTGACTGGACAACGATAATAGTGACTGGTATATATATTATTTTTAGGGGGGAGGGGGGAGGACGAAGAGGAAAAACAAACTTAATAAAATAAAAACCCACAGCTACACCAGATTACAGGTGTCCTCCTTTCATAAACTGTAACAGCTGGACTTGAAGAACTGCTGTACGCTGAAGTTTGGGGGAAACTATTCTGGGGAAGAGAATTCCAGGGAGATGCAGTTCGGGGAATAAAAGAATTTTGACTAGCATAAGTTCTGCAATATGGCAATGTGACAGTCAAGAGCGATACCAGATGCCCATGTAACACGGGGGAAGGCGTGGAGAGGTGGCACAATGGATGCAACTTCGTCTAAGCATTTGCCATAAAAGTATCTGTAAAATAATGCAAGGGAGGCAACATTCCTTCTTTCTTTTACGGGAGGTAGTTCATTTGTAACTGCAGGGTTATTAATAATCCTTCCAGCTTTGTCCATAATTTTGTCCAGTTGTTTTAGTGCAACCTCTCCAACCACTGCACTTAACATCTACTATTTATCACGGCTTCAAAATGGCAATCCTTAAAGGGGGTATCACACGGCACTTCATACGAGGTTTGCCGAGGATACGATGGTTAATCAGAACGGCAACGTGGTAAAATTGCGACGATACCACGGGCATTTGGAATTCATCTGAATGGATTCCTGCCGAGCATATGACGGGCAAAACAGTGTGACCAAAACCAAGGCGACTCGACAGAGAATATATCGTACTACAGCAATGAACATTTAGCCTAACACTGAATACTTATTAATATTTTAGAATATATATCAATCATTTTGAAACCCTTATAAAGAGTTAAAATATTTCCTATACCGAGGAAACTGTGATGCCGATAAAATAATCACGTGTTTACAACTGAGGATTCCACTGCAGCTAGACGTAATGCTACCAGTCATTTTTACCGAAAGCCATTTTAACCGATGGGGCTCCTGGATAATGTGATGTGATGTATACTTCTCATCGGCGTGTGTACCTTTTTGTAAACAAAGTTGCTTCTTATTCTCTACCGGGTCAGCGACAGCGATCACTTTCCACAGTCGCGAGATGGGGCTCTGGCAACAGTGTGAGAAGCATGTCCTTTGCCGAGGATACGAGGAACGTGTGTGATAGCGTCCAAGTTTCGTTCCACTTAAATCTTCCTCGGCCGTTCCTAATACGAGGTACCATGTGATACCCCCTTTAGGGGACATACGACCACCTCATCTTGCAGTTTTGTCTTTACCATAGTTTTCCATGGGATTCTATTTCATGATTACGTTTTCAAGTTCATAAAATATTTTAAAATTCTTTAAAAAGTGGGGAAGAGTTTTTAAAACGGTTTGTTTACAGTTCCTAACGACACCGAAGTCAGACGGACGCCATTTTGTGGGGTGAGAAGTCAGACAGACGCCATCTTGTGGGTCGAGAAGACAGACGGACGCCATGTTGTGGGTCGAGAAGACAGACAGACGCCATGTTGTGGGGCGACAAGACAGACGGACGTCATCTTGTGGAGCGAAAGACAGACGGATGCCATCTTGTGGAGCGAGAAGACAGACGGATGCCATCTTGTGGAGCGAGAAGACAGACGGACGCCATCTTGTGGAGCGAGAAGACAGACGGACGCCATCTTGTGGAGCGAGAAGACAGACGGACGCCATCTTGTGGAGCGAGAAGACAGACGGATGCCATCTTGTGGGGCGAGAACAGACGGACGCCATCTTAGAACGTTGTCATTTTTGAAGGAAATTACCCTTATCGGTGTCAATTTATCCAAACAACCTAAATTTTCGTACAGACCCAATCTTACGTACCCTATCCTATCCCTTATGTAATGATACATTTTGTTTATTGATGGATCCCATTCGTACTCGAAAAAGTACTTTTGTACATCTTTACCAAGTCACTGATTTACTTCACAGGTAAAAAAAAAAAGGGGGGGGCTGATTTTTAAAACGAGGTCCTCTGTCTCCTTAAGGATTAGCTACAAAATAATGCTTGACACAGTAAAGAAAGTGTTTATCATCACGGTAAACATACGGTTTAGTTTAGGCCGCAGAAATGCCTTACTAATTCCCTTCCTCCTCTCCCAGGTTATTTTCTGTATTTTTCTGATGACTTTTATGATAGTAAATGATTTACTGATTTTGTTTCCCTGTTGTTTTTGTCAATGCTCATTCCCATTCACTCGTGTTGGTTTCTCAGGCGTACTGGCAGTCTTTCTAAAACGTACTCTTATCAACTGAAATTTATTTTACAGCTGTTGCAGCTTGACCTTATATATTCACAGCTTATCCTTAATCTACTCTTAAATCTAACCCAGCAAAACATCCTAACCTTACCTAACTCAACCTAGCTAACTATCCAACGGTAATAACCATACGCACCGAAAGGGAACACCAAATTTATTTCGATAAAACTGCGTAGCGTTTAGTGTGTCCGCCATTACGCCCAGGAAACATCACGCGTCGGGGAAGCAAATTATGGATAATAAAAACAAGCGGGAAACAAATTCACCACCATAAAGGAAAAAAAAATACTAAGCAAACCAACAATAAGAAGTGAACTGTTCAGGTTTCTCTGTTGATTAAACTACATTTACCATCATCATAACAGACGCTCTCAGTATCTGGATAATCGGTCGCCCAAGTGACAGCAAATTTCCTAACTTCCTTTATTATTTATTCTGCACATTACATATCAATATCCTCCTGTATATTATCGATGTAAAGTATATCCATATTCAAACTACATAACTGGCATAAAACAGGACGCTTACGTGAAATACGCAAAATGAATCATCAATGAACAAGTACTGCAACGTCTCCAATGCCACCCAGAACATGGACGAATGATAAAAATGGCTGACCTTCCTTGCAGATGGCGTAGGGGGAAGCCGATCAGTCCACCACCTGGCCCTTCGTTTGACCCAGCCTCCTGTACACCTCGAGACGGACACCACCACCAGGCCACAAACATCCACTCACTCGTAGTTTCGAAGATCACACGAACGCAGAAAAAAAAAAAAAAAAATCACAACACTACACCCACCCACCATCACCACCCCCCGGCACTGAACTCAAGACTGGCAGCCGCAGCGTGGCAGTGACAGCAGCGTGAGATCCTGCCGATGATGGGAAAAGCAGGGGTGACAACCATCCCGTGCCAGGCCGTCAAAAACCACACCGTAAACTTTCTAAGCGTCTATAAATCAGTCACGCCTAGTACTACTTAATTACTACACATTGGGTTTACTAACAGTGTTATATAATTTCTTCATGCCTAAGCGACTAATCTGCTGGAGTACAGTGGAAGCAATAATCATCCCTGATTTATTAAACCATCCCAAATATTGGTACTCTTGATCTGTTGGACATGCGCGGCGCAGCGACTCATACCTCGGAAAGTCAAAAGGGTTTTACGAGCACTGTGAGCCCTGGAAGAACTGTTGTACATAGCCAGTCTTTTCATAATGACATTTTATGCTCCTAAGATAAACGTAGGAGCATTACTTACAATTTTCGTTCCATTCAGGTTGGAACGAAGCCAAAACCACAGTCAATTCATTGGACGCGTCGGCCATTTTGAGGCTGGAGGTGCGAGCTGGTGCGAGACGGAACATTTAAATTGATTGATTTTCGTAATAAAGTACATTGTTAGGAATTCTTTATTGTCATATAGTCATTAACATGATTATTTGTTATGCATTATAATATAAAAAATGAATAGTTAGCTTCTGGCATTGCAACACGCTGATTGGTAGTTTGGGATATTGCCACCGCGGGTCTATTTAAACATGCATCACGGGTTAGTTGTGTATATATTTTACATATTTTGTAATTTGTTATAACACCAAGTCAGTTAAAGAAATAAAGAAAAATAATACGATATTTCCTGTCTATTAAGGAAATATATGACACTTCCGTCTTCACATTTTCAAAGGACGATGCTTTTGAAAATAATATCCGGCAACTTTTCACGTATGTCCTTGCCTTATTATCATTATTATTTGTTTTATACAGCACAAGAAGGAATTCAATACGACATAAAATACTCTCCACAACTATTTACCTTTGGAAAACCTGCGAGCAGTATCAACGCTCATTGTACAACCAGCGATCACCTGGCTGAAACAATATTACTTGATCGAGTGATATTTATACTATGTAACAGCAAGTGTTCACACTCTGGCCCAACAAAAATAGTTGTGTGGTTAGATATGTGCTTGTGTGTGTGTGTGTGTGTGTGTGTGGTTAGATTCTTGTTTGTGTGGTTGATGCGTGGTGTTGTGAGCAGGTAAGTTGCTGTGTGGTCACATGCTTGTTTTGGGGTTTGACGTGTTATGTTGTCAGCAGGTAAGTAGTTATGTGGTTAGATGTTTGTTTCCGTGGTTTGATGCGTAGTGTTGTGAGCAGGTAAGTAGTTGTGTGGTCAGATGCGTGCTTGTGTTGTTAATGATCAGTATTGTGGTTAGATGTGTGGTTGGATGCAAGGTTGCGTGGTTAGATGCCTGACTGTGTGGCTATAGACGAGGTTGGGCTGAAGTTGAACGAATATTCTGATTGCAAAAGGTCTCATGTCAAAACTTTGCACACACTTCCTGTTGGATGTGGTGATGGAAGGCGCTACATGAAATACAGGATGGGACATTTATATCAAAAGCATTTCTTAGTGTTGAAATATAAAGTTGTGGTGATGGAAGGCGCTACATGAAATACAGGATGGGACATTTATATCTAAAGCATTTCTTAGTGTTGAAATATAAAGTTGTGGTGATGGAAGGCGCTACATGAAATACAGGATGGGACATTTATATCTAAAGCATTTCTTAGTGTTGAAATATAAAGTTAGTTCACAACACATATACTGTGCATAGTACATGGATGAAAACATGTCAAAGACGAAGTAGTGACGTGACAGTTTAGTTTTAAAAATTACATCTGGCAAATGGGTGTCACTGGAGTTGTATTCACGACAGCGAATTAGCATACTGCTTATTACTGCATGCAATGTTGCTTTATCAACAGTGTGACAGCGTATTAGCATACTGCTTATTACTGTATGCAATGTTGCTTTATCAACAATGTGACAGCGTATTAGCATACTGCTTATTACTGCATGCAATGTTGCTTTATCAACAGTGTGACAGCGTATTAGCATACTGCTTATTACTGCATGCAATGTTGCTTTATCAACAATGTGACAGCGTATTAGCATACTGCTTATTACTGTATGCAATGTTGCTTTATCAACAATGTGACAGCGTATTAGCATACTGCTTATTACTGTATGCAATGTTGCTTTATCAACAGTGTGACAGCGTATTAGCATACTGCTTATTACTGTATGCAATGTTGCCCTCATGGGGCAACGTAGGATTGGATGTTGGATGGATGGATGAATGTGAATAATTGCAAGGATCTTTGTCATAGACGCCCAACACTCAGGCCTTAAATGTACTGTATTATGCCAGCCCCGCCTCGGGTGCCAACACCACTACGGGGGTGATATGCCACTGGCTGTTATCGTTATCTGTGCCCCGCCTCGGGTGCCAACACCACTACGAAGGTATACCGCAGCTGTTATCGTTATCTGACTATTGCCCGCCCTCAAGGTACCAACACCACTGAGGTGATATGCCACGTATTATCGTTATCTGTACCCCACGCACCCATCAGGCGCCAACACCACTACGGGGGTGATATGCCACTGGCTGTTATCGTTATCTGTGCCCCGCCTCTGGTGCCAACACCACTACGGTGGTGATATGCCACTGGCTGTTATCGTTATCTGTGCCCCGCCTCGGGTGCCAACACCACTACGGGGGTGATATGCCACTGGCTGTTATCGTTATCTGTGCCCCGCCTCGGGTGCCAACACCACTACGGGGGTGATATGCCACTGGCTGTTATCGTTATCTGTGCCCCGCCTCTCACCTACAGTACAGTCTACAAACGCAATGGGTCGTATTCTCCTTCTCTTAGCAACTTTCCCATCACCTATTCATAAGCAATTTATTTTGCCCATTACGTACTTATATTATCTTGTATATATTGATGCAAACACTGTCGAATTACAAAGATAAATAGCATACAAAAGGATACTGGGGTGTAATTGGCAACCTAAATCACTCAGGAATTAAGATGCGTTACGAAGTGTCCCATACAAAGATGCTGCGCCTCAAAGTATTCCGTACACAGGCTCAGCAGCTATTTGTATCAGCCAAGAAGAGGGAAAGAAAAAAAATAAGAACGAAATAATGAAGAAGCAGAAGGAAAAAGAAAGAAAGAAACAAAGAAAGAAAGAAGAAGAAGAAGAAGATAATGATGATGATGAATGGTCTCAATCATAATAATCATCATCATCAACTTCAGCCAAATATCATCCTCGTCATGATACTGCCGTCCTTCTGGCCATGACAAACAGACCAGACAGGCTGCAGAACCCGGGCCAGTAAAACACAGCAGCAGGATAAACTGCCATCAAAGTAGCCAGTGAAATGCGCCACACGGACACAAGGCAAACAAACTATACCAGCATTTGTACACCTGGCAGCCCAGCACGGGTTCTTACCTGCTTCTCAACACGCTACAGAAATGACAGCAATTACTATTTTTTTTTTTTTACATCACGTTCATGAAGAAAATATTGAAATAATCCTTTACTGCTGTCAAAACATTAATGTCAAAACGGCCATATTCATTGTGTATACTGTCTTGGCCTCTCCCCACCCCCACAGTTCTACCTCATCCCACCCACTTCATCTCCCACGCCCATTTCTTTATCCCCCCCCCTCGTCTTTCATTTTTGGAGGAATCTTTGGCATTAATCTTGGCTGCACTGCAACCAGTAATCCTGCCACAGCCATTTCCACAGGGTACACTCTCCTGCCCCAGCCCCACCGCCCACCAACATTCCAGTCCGTCCCACCCACTGCTTTGCTCACCAAGGCCAGTACTCTGCCCGCTCTTTGATGGTTTCATGGGGCGACGCAGGTCACCAGATCAACCAACGCCCTGGCTCATTTCCTGTTCCCTCTCTCTAGACAAGTTTACTCAGCACAGTAGCGACCTTTTCTAATGGAGGGGTTAGATATACAACGTTCATTATCTCCTTCTACCACTTACAGCATCTCCTTAGTTGACTGAAATCGTTCTGCTTGCATCAAGGATAAAATAAATCATTGTGTCCTCGGGTGTACAGCGTTCATTAACACCACCCACTTACCAAACTATATTATGATCCGATTTATGTATGTTTGTTGGTTTGTTTATTACCGTAACCATTTACAGCAAAAACGGCGCAACGTACAGCGCATGTTGGGTTAGAGCAAGGTACAGCGTTCATTATTTCCTTCACCACTTACAGCCTTCATTATTTCCTTCACCACATACAGCGTTCATTATTTCCTTCACCATTTACAGCCTTCATTATTTCCTTCACCACTTACAGCCTTCATTATTTCCTTCACCACATACAGTGTTCTCATAAACCAATTTCCAGTCCAGTCGGGCAAACGGTTCCCGAGTTAACATCAAGTAGAGGCCGCCGAAGGGATTGACACCTTTAAGCGAGTAAGTACAGCAGCATCAATCACCTGGATGCCATCGTCCCTATAGTTCATTCACCTCAACTTGGCCCAGAGGTTCGTCCTTATGAAGCATGTTTCCCGTAGCTCACTGGCAGGATAAGACAATACTACGGCTCTACATTCCTTCCACAGCACTTTCTCGTGACTAGCATCATATCCAAGTGTTAGTCTCTTGCTATAGCTCAGCATTCATGATGGATAGATGGTAAATTTAGGCCAAGTTAAAGTAAACAGGGTATAGTATTCAGTACTGATATTTTACTAATGATAATCCTATTGGAAAAACAAATACCAGGTACAGTCGATCACAAAAGTATGGGTGCACACTCAGCACGAAGTAATTTGACACCATGGACGACGGAGACTGGAAAATACCTAATGCTTATTTACAACGCTGGCAAACTTTTTTTTTTTTTTTTTTTTTCACAGACCACATACATAACCTGCCTGGGACAAATTTCCAGTTATTATCATACATACTCAGATGATAAGCAATTAATCTTCTTGAGAGTGTATGTGAGTAAGGTGGAGGGGGCGAGGGAGGGGGAGACCGAGGATGAAGTGAAGGGATGGAATGGAGAGGGATTGTCCGGTAGAGAAAGGGGGGTGTAAGTTGGGGACAGGGCAGCGAAATGGCAGGGGCCAGGGGGACATGGAGGCGATTCGTTTTTGGCCATCTCTTACTGGATTAAGGCGTCTGGCTATAGATAGACAGACAAACAGAATTAACAAGCAATATCGAACAGTTTGGATATCATCGCACCCATCCTACTCGATTTTTTGTTAATCAACCGTATATTTGTAGATGATAATATCTCTCAAATTTTCAGTTGAACAATTATTAAACGTGTATACCGTATAATACTGTGCAAAGCTAGTTAGGCTATAAAGATCAAGTATCACTGGGTTCAGATAATTGTAAAGCAGAGTGGATCAATATTTGTGGTGAATATATGTGAATCAGTGAATAGTAATTGTGTGGGTGTTGGTGTTTGGTGAATATATGTGAATCAGTGAATAGTAATTGTGTGGGTGTTGGTGTTTGGTGAATATATGTGAATCAGTGAATAGTAATTGTGTGGGTGTTGGTGTTTGGTGAATATATGTGAATCAGTGAATAGTAATTGTGTGGGTGTTGGTGTTTGGTGAATATATGTGAATCAGTGAATAGTAATTGTGTGGGTGTTGGTGTTTGGTGAATATATGTGAATCAGTGAATAGTAATTGTGTGGGTGTTGGTGTTTGGTGAATATATGTGAATCAGTGAATAGTAATTGTGTGGGTGTTGGTGTTTGGTGAATATATGTGAATCAGTGAATAGTAATTGTGTGGGTGTTGGTGTTTGGTGAATATATGTGAATCAGTGAATAGTAATTGTGTGGGTGTTGGTGTTTGGTGAATATATGTGAATCAGTGAATAGTAATTGTGTGGGTGTTGGTGTTTGGTGAATATATGTGAATCAGTGAATAGTAATTGTGTGGGTGTTGGTGTTTGGTGAATATATGTGAATCAGTGAATAGTAATTGTGTGGGTGTTGGTGTTTGGTGAATATATGTGAATCAGTGAATAGTAATTGTGTGGGTGTTGGTATTTGGTGAATATATGTGAATCACTTAATAGTAATTGTGTGGGTGTTGGTGAATATTGTAAATCAACAATTAAAAATTGTGTGTGTGTTAACAGTACTTAGTGAATGAGTCACTGAATAACAGTTGTGTGAGTGTTGGTATGGTTTGTGAAGAGGCTTTACTGAATAACAGGTATCAGTGTGTGTGTGTGTGTGTGTGTGTGTGTGTGTGTTACTAAACAGCTTTTATAAGAGTATAATAATCTCCTGGTTTTCCCTCTTCCTTTTAAGTTCTGGATCCAACACAGTGCCCATCGCTTATATAGTAGGGGGGAAAGGATGATGATGATGATTACGGTGGTGATGATGACCTTTGTGCAGCTAACGATGATGATGATTACGGTGGTGATGATGACCTCTGTGCAGCTAACGACGACGACGACGATGATGATGATGATTACGGTGGTGATGATGACCTTTGTGCAGGTAATGATGATGATGATTATGATGGTAATGTCGACCTATATGCATGTACAGATGATGATTAAGGTGGTGATGATGACTTTTGTGCATGTAATGATGATGATGATGATGATCAGCAAATGAGGCAGCACCTAGAGTTGGACGTCGATGGCTTCGTTGCAGCGACCTCTCGTAGCTTGTGATGCTGTACTATAGTGAAAACAAAGGAAAAAGAAAGAAATAAAGGGCGAAAGAAAGACAAGGAGAAAGAAAGTGAGAAATGTGCAAAATAAAGAGAAATGAAGTAAAATGTGAAAGAGAAGAGAAGGAATAAAAGTAGACGGTCAGACCAAAGAGTTGGCCTGGGTACAGGTGTAGTAGTGTGCCAGGCCGCTCCACCTTACTGCATCTTGTGTCCTACCTCTGTCCTAGCTTGTGATGGCGTTATATAGTGGTGGCTTTGATCTAATGTAGCCAGTGGTG
>NC_136961.1:240000-244896 GCF_032717465.1 Coenobita brevimanus | reverse complement strand
TCGGCAAGGAACCCCACCACAACATCGGCAATGAACCCCACAACAACATCGGCAAGGAACCCCACCACAACATCGGCAAGGAACCCCACCACAACATCGGCAAGGAACCTCACCACAACATCGGCAAGGAACCCCACCGCCAACATCGGCAAAGAACCCCACCACAACATCGGCAAGGAACCCCACCACAACATCGGCAAAGAATCCCACCTACAACATCGGCAAGGAACCCCACCACAACATCGGCAAAGAACCCCACCACAACATCGGCAAGGAACCCCACCACAACATCGGCAAGGAACCCCACTTACAACATCGGCAAAGAACCCCACCACAACATCGGTAAGGAACTCCACCACAGGACATCGGCAAGGAACCCCACCACAACATCGGCAAAGGAACCCCACCACAAACATTGGCAAAGAACCCCACCACAACATTGGCAAGTAACCCCACCACAACATCGGCAAAGCAACCCCACCACAACATCGGCAAAGAACCCCACCCCACCCCATTACACGCCACCCACCACGCCACCCACCACGCCACCAGCCCTGCCTCCACTCCCTCAAAAGACGCAATGCGCGGGCAGTGGGTGTGATCTGTGACTTCGTGAGGGCCCTGAGGGCGTGGGCAGGACAAAATGCATTGGTGAAAGTTTGCGTGAAGGTATGTGTGTGTGTGTGAATGTGTGAGTGTATGTATGTGAGTGTGCATGTGTGTGTGTGTGTATGTGTGTGTGTGTGTGTGTGTATGTGTGCGTGTGAGTGTGTGCATGTGAGTGTGTATGCGTGTGTATGTGTACTGTGTTCCCGAAAATATGACACACGCACTGGGACTGTCTTCCATGGAGGTACACCCACTGAGGTGTACCTCCATGGAAGTACACACTCCACCGAGGTGTACCTCCATGGAAGTAGCCACCCACTGAGGTGTACCTCCATGGAGGTACACCCACTGAGGTGTACCTCCATGGAGGTACACCCACTGAGGTGTACCTCCATGGAGGTACACCCACTGAGATGTACTCTCTCTCATGGAGGTACACCCACTGAAGTACTTAGCTTCCATGGAGGTACACCTCAGTGGGTGTGTACTCTCCATGGAGGACAGTCCCCAGTGCAAAGTGAGACATTCTTTCGGGAACACAGCTACACACACACACACGCTCACACTCACACGCACACACTCACACTCACGCACACACATACACACACTCACGTACATTCACAGACATCTCACATACATACACTCTGTGTGAATGTGTGTGTGTGTGCGTGTATGTATGTGTATGTAGGTTAAGTGTAGGTTAAGTCAGCATGACTGCTTCTCTAAGCTTCCTCTTGTCTCTTACTTTTCTTGGCCTTACATGTCTGTATACACCAGTGACTGCCTTATATCATGGCCTTACATGTCTGTATACTTATATCATGGCCTTACATGTCTGTATACACCAGTGACTTGCCTTATATCATGGCCTTACATGTCTGTATACACCAGTGACTGCCTTATATCATGGCCTTACATGTCTGTGATACACCAGTGACTGCCTTATATCATGGCCTTTTACATGTCTGTATACACCAGTGACTGCCTTATATCATGGCCTTACATGTCTGTATACACCAGTGACTACTTATATCATGGCCTTACATGTCTGTATACACCAGTGACTGCCTTATATCATATTTTACATGTCTGTATGACACTCAGTGACTGCCTTATATCATGGCCTTACATGTCTGTATACACCAGTGACTGCCTTATATCATGGCCTTACATGTCTGTATACACCAGTGACTGCCTTATATCAATATGGCCTTACATGTCTGTATACACCTCAGTGCGACTGCCTTATATCATGGTTCCTTACATGTCTGTATACACCAGTGACTGCCTTATATCATGGCCTTACATGTCTGTATACACCAGTGACTGCCTTATATCATGCCATCCTGCACTCTTCACTCCTACCAGTAGTAGATGGCAAGCTGCACTCTTCTACCTCTACCAGTAGTAGGATGCCATCCTGCACTTCTTCACCCTACCAGTAGTAGATGCCATCCTGCACTCTTCACCCTACCAGTAGTAGAGATGCCATCCTGCAAATCTTCTTCACCCTACCAGTAGTAGAGATGCCATCCTGCACTCTTCACCCTACCAGTAGTAGATGGCAAGCTGCACTCTTCACCCTACACACACACACACACACACACACACACACACACACACACACACACACACACACACACACACACACACACACACACACACACACACACACACACACACAGTAGTAGATGCCATCCTGCACTCTTCACCCCTACCAGTAGTAGATGCCATCCTGCACTCCTTCACCCTACCAGTAGTAGATGCCATCCTGCACCTTCTTCACCCTACCAGTAGTAGATGCCATCCTGCACTCTTCACCCTACCAGTAGTAGATGCCATCCTGCACTCTTCACCCTACCAGTAGTAGATGCCATCCTGCACTCTTCACCCTACTCAGTAGTAGACATTCCCTGCACTTCTCACCCTTACCAGTAGTAGATGCCATCCTGCACTCTTCACCCTACCAGTAGTAGATGCCATCCTGCACTCTTCACCCTACCAGTAGTAGATGCCATCCTGCACTCTTCAACCCTACCAGTAGTAGATGCCATCCTGCACTCTTTCACCCTACCAGTAGTAGATGCCATCCTGGCACTCTTTCACCCTACCAGTAGTAGATGCCATCCTGCACTCTTCTTCAACCCTACCACTACTACTACTAGTACTAGTAGCACATTATTGCCTACTTAACTTACCCCATTCTTCCTCTTCCTCCTTCCCCCCCCTCCCTCTTGCTTTCTCCTTCCTCTTTCCTTCCTATCTTCCTTCCTCCCATCCTACTTCCTCACTCTTCCTTCCTCCCTTCCCCTATCCTCCCTTCTCCCTTTCGCTTTTCTCCCTCCTCCTCCACTCCCATCCTTCTCTTTCTCTCTTCCATTCTCCCCTTTGTCACCCCTCCTTCCTCCCTTCCCTTTTCTTCTCCTCCCCTTTCGCATGGTGTGTGTGTGTGTGTGTGTGTGTGTGTGTGTCATATTGGAGCCACCACGTGAAGGCGTCCTCCTCTCAAACACCGGGTCTTGTACTTAACGCCTCACTATTAGCTGTTCATTTCAGTCTTGTGTAATAACAGATTAAAGCCACCTCTAATGCTAGTCATGAAGAAGTGCTTCCTCTCTCTCTCTCTCTCCCTTTTTCCTTTCACCTTCATTCATTTCTTTCCTTTCTGTTTCCTTCTCTCTCTCTCTCTCTCTCTCTCTTGTATCCACCCGTCTCCTCGCTGGTTAAGGAAGCTCCCTAACACCTCTCCCACGGCGATTTATTTTGTTTAGTTCACCTTGCCGTTCTCGTCTGTGTTCCTTAAATCCTTCCAATATCACCACACTCTGCATAAATAACATACAAAACGATGTTACCCAGCCGTATCCAAAAATAAATCGGTAAGGGAAGCAAATGGTGTTAGGGAATATACCGGTAATCTTGAAGGAATTTAAGGTGATGTTTGGAGTCAAGGCTAAAACACACTGGCCAAGGCTTACATGCATACACACATGTGCGTACGTACACACACTTATATACTCATGTGCATACCTTTACACACACACATTCACTACATGCATACACACAGCCACACAGAGACAGACGTATGCAAACAGACATAAACACATACATACATACATACATATCCATGAAGTCATGTCAAACAGATACCGGTATATACAAGCACACACACACACACACACACACACACACACTGCCAGTCACGCCGCACCTCCAGCACATACAGTCAGTAAACATGGAAGCAAACATTAGCCTTTCCTTGGGTCCCCTTCATGCGGTGCCACAGATAATAATAATAATAATAATGATGATAATAATAATAATAATAATGATGATAATAATAATAATAATAATAATAATAATAGCAAATGTTTGGATCCTCTAGGGAGGTGGTGAAGTAGGCAATGAGAAAGCCTGGGATGTAGAAGTGGCTGGTTAGGGTGGTTATGGCTATGTATGTGGGTACTCACACCGAGGTAAGGGTGAATGGAGATCTGAGTGATGAGTTTCCAGTGAATGATGGTGTGCATCAGGGGTCAGTCCTGAGCCCCTTGTTTTTTGTCATGGTACCCTTGAAGCCCTCTCACGTGACTTCAGAAAGTGGACTCCCGTGGGAGATAAGGCGTTGTGTTGATGATTTTGTGCTGATTGTAAAAGAGAACGAAAGGGGAGGAGGAGGAAAGATTTAGAAAGGTGAGAGACAAGGTATGAGGCACAAGGGCTTAAGAGTAAAATGCAAATAAAACAAAAAGTGATGGTATCTATGGTTGGTGGCGGTACTGTAAAGGAAGAGGGAGAGTGGCCATGTGCGATCTGACACATGGGCGTGGGAAGTAATTCTATATTGTGCAGTGTCTGTGATAAATGGGTGCATAAGAGATGTAGTGGTATTAGAGGTAGACTGCAAGATAATGCAGTGTTTGTGATAAGTGGGTGCATAAGAGATGTAGGTGGTATTAGAGGTAGACTGCAAGATAATGCAGTGTTTGTGATAAATGGGTGCATACAAGAGATGTAGTGGTATTAGAGGTAGACTGCAAGATAATGCAGTGTCTGGTGATAAAATGGGTGCATAAGAGATGTAGTGGTATTAGAGGTAGACTGCAAGATAATGCAGTGTTTGTAATAAGTGGGTGCATAAGAGATGTAGTGGTATTAGAGGTAGACTGCAAGATAATGCAGTGTTTGTAATAAGTGGGTGCATGGCAGAGATGTACTGTAGTGGTGGATTAGAGGTAGACTGCAAGATAATGCAGTGTTTGTGATAAATGGGTGCATAAGAGATGT